>NC_061844.1:13868074-13870574 GCF_019202785.1 Penaeus chinensis
TCTGCTAATTCTGGATTTAGTTCTTATCCACTTGTTCTCTCAGTCTTTTTGGCGGAAAAGTTTAACAGCCAGCTTTTTCCTTCTCTTTGTTAATAGAGAAAGAATTGTTCGATTAATAATTGTTCGATTTCCTGACTCGATTTACGCGTGAGTTAAACCGACCGGAAGGTTTTCCTGTTGCATCTGTCGCTCTAGATTGCTTGACTCATTCTCGCTCTCTCTCTCTCTCTCTCTCTCTCTCTCTCTCTCTCTCTCTCTCTCTCTCTCTCTCTCTCTCTCTCTCTCTCTCTCTCTCTCTCTCTCTCTCTCTCTCTCTCTCTCTCTCGCTCTCTCTCTCTCTCTCTCTCTCTCTTTCTCTACCATTTTTCTTACCATGAACTTCTTTCCTCTTCTGCTACCAGTAAAGAGGAAAGCCAGGTAAGATTCAAATTAACTTCAGATATAAATTCTTATCATTTTTTTTTCGTAATCTAACGTGCTGTCTATTTTATCTACTTCTTCATTTCCCACCAATGATTTATTATCATGACTATAATATTTTTCATTAGTGTTATTCACTAGAGCCATGATTACGTTTAATTGGAGTTTATATGTATATCACGATGTTAGAATTTATACAGAATTGTAATACAAGTGATAGATTTTGCTGACAAATTTAACTGACGTTGTTATGGTTTGTAAATAAGTTACGGACACATTAAACCGAAGTCTGAAGTTGGCGCGAAAATGGACTAGCGAGATGTTTTCTTAAGAAATCCAATAGAGAGTCAGAGTAACTTCTATCTTCACTGAATATCGAAAAAACCTGTTGACTGGGATGCAGACGAAAAAAAAAAAAAAAAAAAAAAAAAAAAAAAGTTGATAGTGATGATAGTAATTACACCCATTACATATATAAACACGGCAAAGAAGAAATTTACAAGAACAGTCATCACAGATATCCCTTTCATGATATAAATTGATGGCGAACTGAGGTCAGAAATCAGTCAATTCATCCACTTTCAGCCACGATTAAAATTGATGAATAAATAAATATTTAGATAAAAGATATTCGTCACTGTAGATTGGCAGTGTAAAAGCTAGATGCATATAAAAATGGTACTATTATTATTACTGTTATTACTTTATTTTCATTATTACTATCATTATCATTATCATCATTATTACTATTATTATTATTATCTTTATTGTTATCATTTCTTTATTATTATTATTTATTTATTTATTATTATCTTTATCATCATTATTATCTTTATAATTATTATTTATTTATTATCATTGTTTATTTACTATTACCATCTTTATCATTATCATTTCTTTATTATTATTATCTTTATTATTATTATTAATTATCTCTTCTTCGTTTTCAGCACAAGCTTGAACGCTAATATGGTTTTGTTAATGTTTATATATCAAATAATGGTGATAATTATTATTTTGACGATAATAATGATAATGATATCAATACTAATAGTAAACTTAGTAATGAAAGTAACGATAATAATTATTGATATTACGATAATAATAATCAAAGTAATGATGATGATGATAATAGTGATACAAATAATAATGATAATAACGATTTTGATAATAACAACAATGATAGGATAATTGATGATAATAATGATGATAATAATAATAATGAAATAATATTAATAATGATAATGATAATGATAATAAAGAAATAATACTAATAATGATAAAAAAATAATAAAAATAATAATGAAATAATGTTCATAATGATAATGATAATAATAATAATAATGATAATAATGATAATAATAATGATAACCATAATAACGATGATAATGACCTTACTCATAATAAGAGCATTAGTAATGATAACGATGATGATAGTAATAATAGTAATAGTAATTGTAATAGTAACAACAGCAATAGTGATAATGGTATTGATAATGACTTAATTGTCGACACTCTCTTCCCCTCCCTCTTTCTGTTTCTCCTCCTTCTATGTTCTCCTTCCTCCGTTCCTCTCTTCTACCTTCTTTCTCCTTCTCTCCCTCCTATTCTCTTACTCTCCTTCCCGTCTCTCTGTCTGTCTCTCCGTCTATCCTTCTCTCCTATTTCCTTTGCTTCTCTCCTTCTTCCTTGCTATCTCTCCCTTTTTCTATCCTCCTCCTTCTTGCATCATATATCTTCTTTTATCTATCCCAACTCTCTCTTATTCTGTGTCTTTGGTTCTTCTTCGCTCACTTCTTCTATTCCTCCTCCTCGCTTTCTATGCTCTCCTCTCCTTCTATCTCTCTCTTTTCTACAACCCTCTTTTCTCTCCTCTCCCTCCATCTCTCCTTCTCTCCTCCTCGTCCTACCATCCCTTCCTCTATTCTCGTTTCCCTCCTTCCATTCCTTCCCTCCTTTCTCTCCTTTTCACTCCATCCTTCCTTCCTTCCTTCCCTCCTTTCACCCCATCCTTCCCTCTTCCTTCTTAACTCCTTTGACTCCATCCCTCCTCCCCTCCTTCCTTCTTCCCTTCCTCCTC
>NC_061844.1:13878074-13880574 GCF_019202785.1 Penaeus chinensis
TTACTCTCCCTCCCTCTCCTCTTCCCTTCCCTTCCCTCCCCCCTCCCTCTCTCCCTCTCCCCTTCCCTTCCCTTCCTTCCCCTCCCTCCCTACCCCTTCCCTTCCTTCCCCTCCCTCCCTCTCTCCTTCTCCCTCTCCCATTCCCTTCCTTCCCTTCCCTCTCTCCCTCTCCCCTTCCCTTCCCTCCCTCCCTCTCCCCATCCCTTCCCTCCCCTTCCTCTCTCCCTCTCTCCCTCTCCCCTTCCCTTCCCTTCCCTCCCCCCCTTATTCTCCCTCCCTCTCCCATTCTCTTCCCTTCCCTTCCCTCCCTCCCTCCTCCTTACCCCCCTTCCCTCTCCCTACCCCTCACCCCTCCTACCTATCGCCTGCGCCAGAGGCCCCCAGGGAGAGGCAGCCGTCCTGGCGACCCCCGGCAGGAGATGACCTCGGTCGTCGGCGATGACCCTCGTGGCGCCCCGTCGGTACTTCGGCCGCTCGGGGAAGGAGCGTCCGGTCTCCCAGTTGCTCAGCCGACTCGCCTTGTAGCCACCCTCGAACTGTTGGAAGGGAGAAGGGCGTCATATCTCGTTTGTTTTGGTGTTTATTTTCGGAATTTGTTGGACGGTAAATTTACGTATTTTTCTGTCTGTTCATTTACGTATTTGTTAATCGGTTCATTTACGTAATGGTCTGTCTTTTCCTTTATGTATTAGTCTGTCTGTTCTTTTACGTATTTTTCTGTCTGTTTATTTACGTATTTTCCTGTCTGTTTATTTACGTATTTGTCTGTTTGTTTATTTATGTATTAGTCTGTCTGTTCATTTACGTATTTGTTAATCGGTTCCTTTACGTAATGGTCTGTCTGTTCATTTACGTATTTGTCTGTCTGTTAATTTAAGTATTTGTCTGTCTGTTCATTTATGTATTTGTCTGTCTGTTCATTTACGTATTTGTCTGTCTGTTTATTTATGTATTTGCCTGTTTGTTAATTTACGTATTTGTCTGTTTGTTCATTTACATATTTGCCTGTCTGTTTATTTACGTATTTGTCTGTCTGTTCATTTACGTATTTGTCTGTCTGTTCATTTACATATTTGTCTGTCTGTTCATTTACGTATTTGTCTGTCTGTTCATTTACGTATTTGTCTGTTTGTTCATTTACATATTTGCCTGTCTGTTCATTTACGTATTTGTCTGTCTGTTCATTTACGTATTTGTCTGTTTGTTCATTTACATATTTGTCTGTCTGTTCATTTACGTATTTGTCTGTTTGTTCATTTACATATTTGCCTGTCTGTTCATTTACGTATTTGTCTGTCTGTCCATTTACGTATTTGTCTGTCTGTTAATTTATTTATTTATTTATTTATTCAGTCGTTTATTTATTTGTTTGTTTATTTATTCATTTATCTGGTTATCTGTTCAATCACGTATCTATCCATTCAATCGTTTATTTATTTATTCAATCGTTTTCATTTGTTCAGTTATATATTTATTTATTCAATCTTTTATTGATTGATTCAATCCTTTATCTATTAATTCAATCCTTTATTTATTAAATCCTTTATTAATTTATCCAATCATTTATATATGTGTGTGTGTCTATATATATATATATATATATATATATATATATATATATATATATATATATATATACATACACACACACACACACACACACACACACACACACACACACACACATATATATATATATATATATATATATATATATATATAATCAATAATTTACTTATTTATTTATGTATTTATTGTTTTGTAAGATAACGTAGCCGCTCTTGAAATGTTAAATGGGCGTCACCCTTTTTCCTCAGAAAGCGCGGGAAATTATAACCTAGCTAAGGTGTGGCTGAAGAGAGAGGGCGGGGTTATCATATTTATTTGTATTCTTCTTGTTTTTATTCATTCCTATTATTGTTCTTTATCTTTTATTTGTTTATTCTTGTTTTTATTTATTCCTATTATTGTTCTTTATCTTTTATTTGTTTATTCTTGTTTTTATTTATTCTTCTTATTATTCTTCATCTTTATTTTTTCTATTCTTGTTTTATATTTCTGTTTTACTATTAGGACAGTATCACGATCATGATTATACGAACAGCCAATAGGTTTTTGAAACATGCAAAACACCTGTTTTATCATCTGTTATTATTATTATAACTACTCTTGTCATTATCATCACTACTACTACTACTACTATTATCATTGTTATTATCATTATTAGTGATGTTGTTATTATCATTATTATTATTATCATCGTTGTTGTAGTTGTTATTATCATTATTTTTATTATCATCGTTGTTGTAGTTGTTATTATTATTATTATTATCATTATTATTATTATTATTATTATTATTGTTATTATTATTAAGGCTATTATTATTATTATTATTATTATTATTATTATTATCATTATTATTGCTATTATTATTATTATTATTATCATCATCATCATCATTAACATTACTTGACCCAGCGCGCAAATTCGAATCCTGCC
>NC_061844.1:13891597-13896866 GCF_019202785.1 Penaeus chinensis
AAAGAAACAAGAAAGAAAGAAAAGAAAGAAAGAAAAGATAGAAAGAGAAATGATAAAAAGGAAACAATTTGATAAAGGAGGGACATAAAAAAGTCATAGAAGGCTTAGAAGGTCATTAAAAGAATGTTAGATCCGCTGCTTCAAAAAAAAAAAAAAAAAAAAAAAAAAAAAAAAAAAAAATCCAGAACGTTTAATGAGTTGCCAGTTGCTGTTTTTTCTCTTTTGACCCATTATTATTATTTTTTTTTAATTTAGAGAATGAAAAATGATTAATAACAACTATAATGATAATAATGATGATGGCTGATTAATCTGTGATGATAATATTAACAATAATGACAATGGTAATGATAAAAATAACAATGATGAAATGATAATAGTATTGATAATAGCAGTGATAATAGTATTGTTAATGATAAAGATCATAACAATAATGATATTGATAATTATAATGATAATTACAATAATTATAATGATAATTATAATAATTATAATGATAATTTTAAAAATATTGGTTATGATAATGATAACAATAACAATGATAATGATAACGATGATGATAACCATCATTAGATAAGAATGGTAATTATAATGATAAAGAATAAAAAGCTTTGGAAATGAAAAATGAAGCACTGAATTCACGCCCCCCCTCCCCCCCCCCCATCTCTCATCTCTCTTTTCTTTCTCCCTTGTTCTTTTCCTTTATTCTCTTCTCTTTTATAGGCACCCCTTTCTATTTTCTTAGTTTTTTTTCCCACATTTCTTCGTGTAATTGTCAGAGGCCTTTGAGGGTTAAAGGAATCTTGTTTACGTTTCGACCGATTTTTGTGTTTTGTTAGCGAGGGCGGATGGGAGGATGGGGGGGAGGGGAGGATGGAGGGATGGAGGGGAGGGAAGGATGGGAGGATGGGGGGAGGGGAGGATGGGGGGAGGGGAGGATGGGGGGAGGGGAGGATGGGAGGTTGGGGGGATGGGAGGAGGGGAGGATGGGAGGATGGGGGGATGGGAGGATAGGAAGATGGAGGGAGGGGAGGATGGGGGGATAGGAGGATGGGGGGGAGGTGGGGATGGGAGGATGGGAGGATGGGGGATGGGAGGATGGAGGGAGGGGAGGATGGAGGGAGGATGGGGGGATGGGAGGATGGGAGGATGGGAGGTTGGGGGGGAGGGGGGATGGGAGGATGGGGGGAGGGGAGGTTGGGGGGAGGGGAGGATGGGAGGATGGGGGGATGGGGGGAGGGGAGGATGGTAGGATGGGAGGTTGGGGGGATGGGAGGATGGGAGGATGGTAGGATGGCGGGATGGGAGGATGGGAGGATGGGAGGATGGCGGGATGGGAGGATGGGAGGATGGGAGGAGGGGAGGATGGAGGGAGGGGAGGATGGGAGGTTGGGGGGATGGGAGGATGGGAGGATGGGGGGAGGGGAGGATGGTAGGATGGGAGGTTGGGGGGATGGGAGGATGGTAGGATGGCGGGATGGGAGGATGGGAGGATGGGAGGATGGCGGGATGGGAGGATGGGAGGATGGGAGGAGGGGAGGATGGAGGGAGGGGAGGATGGGAGGTTGGGAGGATGGGAGGAGGGAGGATGGAGGGAGGGGAGGATGGGAGGTTGGGGGGATGGGAGGATGGGAGAATGGGGGGAGGGGAGGATGGAGGGATGGAGGGGAGGGGAGGATGGGAGGATGGGGGGAGGGGAGGATGGGGGGAGGGGGGAGGGGAGGATGGGGGATGGGGGGAGGGGAGGATGGGAGGATGGGACGGTGGGAGGATGGAGGGATGGGAGGATGGGGGGATAGGGTATGAAGGCAGAGAGAGAGAGAGAGATAAATGTCCTTTGATAGATAGATAAATGGATGGATTGATAGATATAGACAGATGGATAAATATAAATAGAGAGAGAGAAAGTGAGAGAGAGAAAGAGAGAGAGAGAAAGAGAGAGAGAGAGAGAGAGAGAGAGAGAGAGAGAGAGAGAGAAAGAAAGAACAAAAGATCAAAAGAAGCAAGAACAACAAAACAAGAACAAAAGAGAGAGACACACAAGCAAAGCGACAAAAAGAAATAAAAAAAAGAAAAGCAAATCAATAACCTAAACAAACCTAGAGACAAGACCAAACAAAACTCCGAAACCCTATGAAACTTCGAATCTCCGAGACTTGGAAACCTAATGATACCTTGACACTTGGGACCTCCATGAAACCCTGAATTCAAGACCCTTACGAAAACCCGAAACCGCATGAAACCCCGAGACTTCGAAACCCCGAACCTCGAAACCCTTTGAAACCCCGAGGCTTCGAAACCCCGAAGCTCAGAAAACTCGAAACCCCGAAACCTGAAACTCCATGAAACACCGAGACTTTGAAACCACGAAACACGAAACCCTATGAAACCCCTAGTCTTCGAAACCGAAGCTCAGAAAACTCGAAACCCCATGACACCTCGAGACTTTGAAACCACGAAACTCGAAACCCTATGAAACCCCTAGTCTTCGAAATCCCGAAGCTCAGAAAACTCGAAACCCCATGACACCTCGAGACTTTGAAACCACGAAACTCGAAACCCTATGAAATCCCGAGGCTTCGAAACCCCGAAGCTCAGAAAATTCGAAACCCCATGAAACCCCGAGACAAGAGACCGAAGCATTAATCTACCAGGGTATTGCCTCTCACTCTCAACGGCCGTGGCATTTCTCGTCAGCGACAGGGAAACGACAAAAATACCAGAGAATTGTTTCGGATTCTGCTCCTTGGAAGGGAAAAGAGACCGTGTTTGCAGAAGGGAAACTGTTATCTTAAGTGTTCTAAAGAGAGAGATATTTTTCTTATTTTTTTTTTTTTTTTTCGTAATAAGGCTTAGGTTTTAGTTGTAGTCTTTTACTGCCGCTTCTACCGCTGTTATTATTATCTTCTTCACTTTATTGCTTTGTTTTATTATCATTGTTATTGTTATCATTGTTAGCATCATAATCATCATTGTTGTTTTGATTAATGTTTTCTTGTTTTACTGTTACTGTTATTATTGACATTATTATTATTAGTAGTAATATTTATTAATATTAGTATTAGTATTAGTATTTATTATTATTATTATTGGTAGTAGTATTTATTTTAAATTTTATTCACTGTTAATTTAAATTTACATTTGCGCTTTTCGTTTTCATTTTCATTTTCAGTTGTATGTTCATGTTCATTTTTATTTTAACATTTCGTTTCTTATTATTTAATTCACGATTATTATTATATTAGCCCAAACGTGTCTCTCTTTACGAAACGATCTGAAACTTATCACTCAGCCTCATTAAACCAACCCTGTACAGACGAGACATTAAATACGACTCACAGAACAGAGGAAATAAAGTAGAAAGAGAATGCCAGTTCATAATTCATACAGTGACCAAAAAAAAAAAAAAAAAAAAAGAAGAGGAAATATATATGAGTCACCCCGAGAGAGCTGAGCGACCGCCGGATATAGAAAACGGGACGAAACGGAGTGAAAATCCGGAAGCATATTCTGGCTTGGCTGGGAGACCGCGCTCGTTTCTAAAGACTTTTATCGTTAAGTCCATCTTCCTTAATCTCTCGGTGACTTTCCCCGCGTTTAGTTATGCACTGAGGAACTGCATTAATATCTGCGAAGAATGTGAGGGGTTTCGGACACTGGGGGGGCGGGGGGCGGTACGAGGGGGCGGGGCTTAGGTTTGCATTCGCGCGGTTGGGTGAGTGGGTCGGTTCGGTGTTCATTTGTTTGTTTGTTTGGTTGTTTATATTCTCCATTCATCCATTCATGCATTCATACATTCATTCATTCATTCATTTATTCATTCATTCACTCACGTACTCACGCACTCACGCACTTACACACACACACACACACACACACACACACACACACACACACACACACACACACACACACACACACACACACACACACACATATGTATGTATATAATTCATATGCTATAAACAGAATGCTATGTTAAATATTCAGTTATATATATATCTTAAATAAATAGAAAATAAAAATGACAATAAACTAAAAGGAGAGAGCCTAAAATACTTAATTAAACAAACGCTCCGTAATTGAACCGAGAGCGACCCAAATAGAAATAGATAATTTGATGTCATTTCCAGCTAATAACTCCAATTCTATACACTTATTACAATCAGGGATGTCCTTGTGAGCTAAAAAGGAATGAAGAGAAAATTCGACATTAATCAACGCCAATTGAACCTTCCTATCATGGCATTATTTCCGTGAACAGAGTAATTAAAACAGCCCACAGTTAATGATCCCGAGAAGCTAATTTTAGTGTGCTATTATCATTTTTTTTCTTCATAGGGGGGGGAGGGGGGGTATTTTTCCCTTTTCTTGATTTAGTGTTGTTTTTTTATGGTAATTTCGCGTCGTGTTTTTTTTTTTTTTTTTTTTTTCTAATTCTCCCATTCTCTCTCTCTCTCTCTCTCTCTCTCTCTCTCTCTCTCTCTCTCTCTCTCTCTTCCTCTCTCTCTCTCTCTCTCTCTCTCTCTCTCTCTTTCTCTCTCTCTCTCTCTCTCCATCCTCTCTCTCTCTCTCTCTCTCTCTCTCTCTCTCTCTCTCTCTCTCTCTCTCTCTCTCTCTCTCTCTCTCTCTTTTCATTTGTTTTGTGTTATTTTTATGCTAATTTCCTCTCTCTCTCTCTCTCTCTCTCTCTCTCTCTCTCTCTCTCTCTCTCTCTCTCTCTCTCTCTCTCTCTCTGTTATTTTTATGCTAATTTCGTGTCTCGTGGGTGCGTTTTTTCTGCAAAGGGTTAGTCCGCGCCGGTCAATTTCTAAACCATTTTTGTGTTAATCATATGTCAAATTCTCCCTAATTCCTGTGTCCTTTTGTTAATTAGTAGAGGGATTTGTGGCTTATGACAAATGTGTGTGTGTGTGTGTGTGTGTGTGTGTCCTTAATGGTGGTTAAGTGTGGTGTTCTTTTTCGTGTTCATTTGAAATGCCTGCTGATGGCTGTACGGTGCTCTTTAAGGATTATGTTAAATGTACAGTGACAGTTTGTATGGTGTCCACGGAGCCTCTGTAATATATGGTGTAAGATGTATTGCCTGTTGTGTAGTGTCCCCTATGGATTTGTATGGTGTTCATTAATTATGTGTTGTTCCACCTAATGGTTGTGTATGGTGTCTGCTGTTATGTCTGTGTCTACCTAATGGGTCTATATGGTGTCTACTGATTATGTGTGGTTTTGCATAATGGTTCTGTATGGTGTCGACTGATGACATATGCTC
>NC_061844.1:13896966-13909466 GCF_019202785.1 Penaeus chinensis
GAGAAAGAGGAAGAGTGATGGAGGAAAGAAAAGGAGAAGGGAGAACATGGTCACCAAGGAAAGTCTAGAGTCCTGCTGACGCTCCTGCCACACCAGTGACCTGGTAAAGGCAGAGCAGAGGATCCAGCAGATGCTCCTAAGATGAGAGTAAGCGGACCAAGAGGACTGGAGCAGACAGAAAGCTTGTGGTTAGTAGTGTCTCATGGGGAAAGTAACGGATGTTTGGTGATCGTGCCCTTGAATTCATATATAGTTGTGTATCTTATTATGAAGAGGAAATATCCATAATAGTTCAGTTATATTTGTGTAATTTATGTGTTTTGGACCTGAAATGAAAGGGCCAGTACGTATTATAGAGATTCTTCTAATTAAAGTTTAGAAAAGGAACAGTAAATTTATCCATCCTATCCACATTATCTGCCCAACGTTTCACTGGTGTCAGGAGTGGGCTTGTGTTGATAGGGTGTGGATAAGATGAAGATGAGTGACACAGAGCCACAGGCCGGGGTAGAGGAGCACAGAGAAGCTGCAATCAGCGAGCAGATGCAGGTGCAGTGGGCTGGATCATTCACTGCAGTGGATGCAACCAGAGGCAGTCTACAGCAGCAAGTCGAAGGATTGACACAACACCAGCAAGAACAGGATAGGTGGTTCAAGAGTCAGATAGCAACTCAGCAAGAGTTGTGCCGACAGATGATGGAGCAGCTGAACAGGCTTTGTCACTGTCTCTGCTACCACAAGCCTTTACGTGGCTCTACAGGAGAGCTCAGTCCATTAACTAGTGAAAGTTACTATAAAAACAGGAGGGTACGATATAGAGTTCCCTGTACTAGTAGCAGGATCTAACAGACCAGTGTCTACTTGGGCTCAACTTACTGGCTAAGGTCGGTGGTGATGTATTGGTGACAAAGAAGGTCCTATGGCTAAGGTCGTTGGTGATGTATTGGTGACAAAAAAGGTCCTATGGCTTTTGGTCCTTCAGGTATATATAATATTTCACAGGAGGATGTAAGAGTTGAGCCAGGTAGGCTACTAAATTGGAGGGAAGTTATGTCTTGGAAGAACCATTTGAGTGCATACCCTCATGTTGGCCTGTAGGAGTGAATGTGGTAAGGAGTTTAGTGTCAGGAGCAGACAGCAAGATAATGGTGCTAGAGGCCAACCCTACGGATGAGAGGGTGACCCTGAAAGCTGGTACACTGCTGAGTGAGTCTGAAGAAGTGGAGTTAGTGGCCCAGCCTAGTGAGGCAAAAATGACAGTGGGAACATGCAAAGTGAAAGCTAAGGGAGATGGACAGGTCGAGTCCCAGACCACTTGGTAGATGTGATGGAGTGGAGTGGAACGCATTTGATTAAGGATAAGAAGGAAGTATTGATGAAGTTGTTGATTGAAAACATTGATGCGTTTTCTAAAGGTGACCATGATATGGGGTGCACGAGTTTAGTTCAGCATTACATTAACACAGGAGATGTCGCACCCATAAGTCTCCCAGGAGGATCACTCCAGCACATAGGAAAGAGATGGAGGATGTGGTACGTCAGTTGGCAGGTGCAAGGTGGTTTCCCTCCTTAGACCTCAAGTATGGATTTCATCAAGTGGAGGTAATACCATAGGAATGGGATAAGACAGCATTCACCTTTGGTCAGGGTTTTGGCAGTATCAGGTAATGCCAATGGGGCTCTGCAATTCACCAGCTACATTCGAGCACCTTATGGGTTTTAGAGCCCAAAGAAATGTACCTTCTTCCGGCGTCAGGTATCTTACTTGGACCATATTGTCAGTGAGCAAGGCTGTGAAAACGAATCCGCAGAAAGTCACAGCTGTACAGGAGTGGCCATAGCCCAGGAATATGAAGGACTTACGAAGCTTTCTTGGACTCTGTATTTACTACCGCCGTTTTGTTAAAAAAAATTACAACCATTGCCTCCACTGCATCAGTTGACAAGGAAGTTGTCATGGAGTTGGAGTCAAGAATGCCAAGAAGCCTTCCAGAAGCTCAAGAAGGCGCTTGTGATGACTCCTGTTTTGTCATATCCTGACCCAAGGAGACTATTCCTACTTGACACTGATGGCAGCAATGAAGGGCTAGGTGCAGTACTGTTACAGCCGGTAGATGGGATTGAGCTGCCTGTGGCCTTCTTTAGTCGAAAGTTTACTCCTCCAGAAAGGAATTACTGTGTGACTTGAAGGGAATTGCTGGTGGTCGTGGAGTCCACAAAGCATTTTCATCACTACCTATACAGTGCACCATTTACCATCTGGGCAGATCACGCAGCATTACGGTGGCTCAGATCCTTGAAGAACCCAGAGGCACAACTAGCAAGATGAGTAAGCTTGATCAATATAAATACAGCATTAAACATCGCATAGGACGAGTCCATGGTAATGCTGATAGCTTAAGTAGGCGCCCATGTGAGATAGCATGTAGCCACTGCATTAAATGTGATCCAGTAGAAGTGGTCAAAATATCAGCAGCAGGATAGTAATCTCTACCCTGTTATAGAATGGCTTGAAGCAAGTCATGAAAGACCTTCTTGGGATCTTGTGCAGAGAGAAACTGTTCCACATAATGGCATACGTGAAACAGTTTACGACTGGATGAGGATGGTGTGTTGCAAAGGAGTTGGGTGACAAGTAATAGTTGCTTTGAGGTACTGGGCAACTGTACCACCTCAAGGAAAGTTTAAGGAGGTCCTGAGATAGGCCCATGATGACATTGGTGGTGGCCATTTAGAAACGAAAAGAACACTTGAGAAACTGAGGGTGCGGTTTTATTGGACTGGCATACAAAAAGATGTGGAGGCATGGTGCCGGAAGTGCGAAATATGTGGTGCATAGAAAGGCCCTCCTAAGAGAGATAAATCCCCATTACAGACATATCATGTTGGGAAACCAATGGATCGATGGGAAGTAGATGTTGCTGGTCTATTTCCTACTACACCTAAGGGTGAATCAGTTTGTGGTTGTCGCTATGGACTACTTTACTAAGTGGCCTGAAACATTTGCACTGCCCAAACATGAAGCTTAGACAGTATCAAAGGTGTTAGTAGAACAATTTTGGACACGTTTTGGCCTTCCAGATGAACTTCACTCTGATCAAGGCCGAGGGTTTGAGGGAAAGGTCTAAAGTGAGGACTGTAAGTTGTTAGGTATCCGTAAGACTCGCACATCAGCTCTGCATCCTCAAGGAAATGGCATGGTGGAAAGATGGAATAAGACCATACAACAGTACCTAGCAAAGCACTGCAGTGAAGACCAAACTGATTGGGATGAACATCTCCCGATGCTGCTCATGGCCTACCGTTCTGCAATCCATGAGGCAACAGGGTATACTCCAATGCAAATGATGTGTGGAAGGGAGATGAGACTACCAATGGATTTGGCAATGGGGCGCCCTCTAGGTGAGGAAGAACTACCTGAAAACAGCTCAGCATTTGTCTGGGAATTAGGAGAAGAATGGAAGAAGTGCACTGATTTGCTCAATAGAAGCTTAGGTTGACAGGTGAAGCAATGAGAAGACGGCATGATCAGGGAACAAGGGATGAATCCTTCCAGTTAGGTGACAGGGTTTGGCTGCATAACCCAAGAAGGAAGAAAGGGCCCTCACCCAAGTGACAGGGTGACTGGAAAGGAACTTACAAGGTGGTAGAGGTACTGAATGAGGTGAATGTACAGATCCGCCAAGAGCAAGCTGGTGCATTCTGATAGGTTGACCAAATAGCATGGACCTGGAGAGTACGCATGAGTGTATGGCAAAAGAGAGAGCCTCAGGGAGAAGGTAGCACCACAAGTTGAAGAGGATGAAGTATAAGGACCACCAGCCTTGATGATGGAAGAACCAGTTACACTAAATAATGAGAGAGTGAAGGTGATGTAGCAAGTGGAGAGGAAGATTCATTACCAATCATTAGTAGCGAACCCGACTTACCTCACTTTGCTATTCCCCATAAAGCCCCTGCATTAAGGAAGAGAGGACCCAAACAAGAAGTGCCCATTATCGTAGAGCCACCCAGACAGCCTCGAGCCCGCTAATCCCAGACACGGTTAAAGGATTAGGTGTTAGAGAAAGACCTGGAGGAGTTACATAGGGCAGAGCCATGTTATAAAGGTACTTATTGTCGCAGATGGTGGGTCAAGTAGAGGAGTGTTTGGTTGAGGGACTGAGAGATGTTTGTACTGGGGAAGTTGCACAGTTATTAGATGAGACACAAGCATTATTTGAGGATACATGCACGCTACCACGACTCCTCTCCTAAAGAGACTCCTCACCTGCCCATCCTCAGCCTGCCCTACACTGAGGAGATCTACTCTCTCCGCCGCCCTCTTCACACTCTCAACTGCAGGCTGATCTTTCGCCAGGTGAACACTCTCCGTCGTAACCTGGTCCACATCAGCCCACCCTTTTCCTCAAAGGTGGGCACCTATGCTGTTCCTTGTACCTCCTGTAACAAACAATACTTTAGCGAGACGGGCGCCAGTCTCACTAAGCACCTGTCTCAACATAAGTACGCTGTTTCCAGGAGACACAACAACAACGCTCTCTTCTGCCATCAGTGGGATACAGGCCATCAGATGGACTGGTCAGCGGCGCGAATTGTATTTCCTTCCGCTGACGTCCACGCCCGCAGACTGGTGGAATCCTCCTTAATAAAGCTGCTGCCTAATTTCAACCTGAACAGCGGCTTTTCTCCTGCCGATAGTCTCCGGCCACCCTGCACACAGTCCGCCCGACCCTCCGACCTGATCTGACCTTCCTTCGTTTCCGTCCGTCTGTCCTCACCTGCCCCGTGTTTCCACGTTTCCTTTCCTCTCTCTGTTTTATAATCCCTCCTCTCCTTTTCCTCTTCAGACCTGAGGATGGAATCCAGGTGGAACTGTTGTCTCACTTTCAATAAATCTAGTTTTATATTGTGGGTTTTTCTACCATATATATATATATATATATATATATATATATATATATAAACACACATATATGTATATACATATATATATATATATATTGTAGCCGCTGTTATGTCACATACTTCATAACAGCAGCTGGTATATCGTATATTTCGTATATCACGTATTCTGTAACAAAACGGAGAGGCCCGTATGGTATAAATTCATCTTCTATGCCACGACCGCTGGGAAGGCGTCGGCGAGTACCACCGGGTCAACACATGGTCCGTATCAGCCATAAGAGCTGGCCTGTCAAGAAACGTGTTTGTGTGAGGGGTCGTGCCATAGGAAGTGGTGATGGCTGTTCATATGATCAATGCTGTGAGATAACAAGATCGCGACCTAACCAGTGTATAAAATATGAAGTAGAATGTTACTTGACGTTGTAGCCTGTGTATGTTCATAGTGTGAGGGCAGTTCGAGGGGAACCTCCATGCCGTCGAGACGCCCATTTCATTCTGGAATCAAACCGTTAAGCTGATATTCTGACTGTTCCCGCAATGCGCATGTATCCAATATTTGTAGGAAGTTCTTAGTATATAATCTAACGTGCGCTGTTATTTAGTGGCTTTGTATATTTTGGGTGCATTTGTACAAATGATGTATTATATAACAGGTTTGACCGCTACTGAATAAACCTTGAGCGAGTGCTACGCAGTGGTATCAGTCACCCCAGACTCACTGACAATATCTTAGGCGTTCTCCGGCGGCCACATATATACATCTCTCTCTCTCTCTCTCTCTCTCTCTCTGTCTCTCTCTCTCTCTCTCTCTCTCTCTCTCTCTCCTCTCTCTCTCTCTCTATATATATATATATATATATATATATATATATATATATATATATATATATATATATATATATATATATGTATATATAAATATATATGTACACACACACACACACACACACACACACACACACATATATATATATATATATATATATATATATATATATATAAACGCACACACACATACATGTATATACATATATATATACATATACATATATATATACATATATAAAAATATGTATATGTATATATACACACATATTTGTGTACATATATATATATATATATATATATGGACGTAGATATATATATATATATATATATATATATATATATATGGATGTAGATATATATATAGATAGATATAAGTATACATATAAATATGTATATAAACATTTGTGTATATAAATGTTTATATATCCATATATATGTGTGTGTGTGTGTGTGTGTGTGTGTGTGTGTGTGTGTGTGTGTGTGTGTGTGTGTGTTTGTGTGTTAGTGTGTGTGTGCGCGCGCGTATGTATGTATGTGTGTATGTATATTTATACACACACATGCAGATATATATATATATATATATATATATATATAATATATGTATATGCATATATATGTTTATATATCCATATATATACATATCTGCATTTACTGTGTGTATATATATATATACATATATAAATATTTACACACACACACACACACACGCACGCACACTCACGCACACACACACACACACGCACGCACACTCACGCACACACACACACACACACACATATATGCATATATATATATATATATATATATTTATATATATATACACACACACATAAATTCATGTACACACACTCACACACACACAAACACACACACACACACACACACACACACACACACACACACACACACACATATACACACACACACACACACACACACACACACACACACATATATATATATATATATATATATATATATATATATATATACATATATATATTCTAATATGTTTCCTCTTGTATCCCCTCCATGGCGCCGAAAAAAAACTTATGGCCCGTAACCCCCCCGGCGCAACCAAAACAAAACCTTGCCTCGAAGTCAGGTGGCGAAATGCCCACTATCAAGTTTTCCGAGGTTTTGTCCTTCACCAGCGAGGATCCCGTAAGTTTTTCTTGGTTGGGGAAAAATGGATTGTAGAAGCATGCAATGTGCTACGAAAGCATGTAGATAGAACAAATTAATAATATATCACAGAAGCCTAGAGGTGGATCTTGACGAGAATGAGCATGTGGACTGGCAGATGGTTGCCACATTCCACCCTGATAAATGCCAAGATATTCGGAAACAGCGAAGCATGGGACCTTAGTTACAGTTTCAGAGAACTAAATTTCTCAAATCTCATTTCTGGAAAAGTAAACAAGACAAATTCATTGGTATTTACTCCTAGAGTGATACACACACACACGCCTGACCTGACTCTCAAAACCAGGGTATCATGCAAACCCAAAATCCAAACCAGGCTTTTCCCACCTATTTATTCCCTAGACAGGGGGCAAACATCCCTGTGACCCCCTTTTTATTAGCACTTCATTCCAACTCTCAGGAAATGCGACACTAAGAACTCTGGATATGTGAGTCTTTGAGTGGTGATATGCAGCGGTTATTTTTGTTATTTTGCAGTTAATATGAGGCTGTTTTAGATGTATGTGTTGCTTATGACTCTATTTTATATGCTCTATAAGATGTCAGTGTCTATTTCCCTCTATCTCTGTATTAAGCAAGATCATTTAGATTGTTATTTACAATTATAGTATGACCAATCCTCAAGTATTCTAACCAAGTACGGTCACCATTGAAAATTAACTAAACTGTTTTGGAAAATGTTCAACACAGGGCTATATGGTGCCTGGGCTGCAAGATGTATCATACGAACAGCGGTTGAGAGAGTTAGAATTGCCACTCTTGCCTATTGAATGGCAAGATGAGATATGATAGTAATGTTTTAAATCATTAAAGGTTACTATCAAGAGGAATTAAGCCAATATGTTTAAAAGAAGTGAAGATGCAATAACAAGGGGACACGACTACAAGCTTTTCCAGAAACATTCTTGACTTGTAGTTTGTCAAAGTTCTTTTCTCTTCACGTGAATGGTCTGCAGCCAGAAGTTGTAAAGGCAAACTCCATCAACACCTTCAAGCAGAGATTGGATATAATTACACTGCTATCCTTCCAACCTCATGAACTCAGCAATAAATAAAAAACAAGAACTGGAAGGATATTGAAGCCTCAGTCAGGAGTCAGTTATGTATAACTATGTATGTATGCTGATTATGGCTTAAAGAAGTTGATTGCTGATGACCCATTAACCCATCACCACTGGTTAACAGAAATCCCTGAGTGCGATAAACTCTGGGGATTTCTCAGTTACTCCTTTCAGTTAAAGATATGGAACATTGTATTTGTCTCAGTTTAACTTTACAGTTTTGTTGAACTCATGAAATGAGGAACTGAGATACCCACACACGTTCAGTTTTAACTGACAGTTATAACTGTCAGTTAAAACTGCATGTGTGTGGCCGGCCTAAGACAAATTTTCACGTATAACATATGTGTTGCATTTTACAAAGTGAGAAAATATTTAGTATCATGAATAATATAACTCATAATGGCAGTACTGTATGATCACTTTGGTTTCCGCAATGTTGGCATTCCAGTAAAAGGCAGTAAACCTCTTCCATGTTTTTTTGGTAAGTTAGAGCACTGACTATTGTAGATTCATATTTGATGATAGACCTTTCTGGGAGGTCCAAGGAGCTTTGTAATGCAAAGGGCAAAATTTCTTAGATATTGTTTGAATTATCAGTATTATGTACTATTTACTTTATTTTTTTAGTTCCCTAAAGCCTAAGTATTCTTGCCACCTGCTGTGTTTCTGCAGTTGAAAAAAAATAAATCTCCTAGAGGCTAAATAAGATTTTTTTTTTTCCCCCTACAAAATAATGACTTCACTGAAACATGCAAGATTTACCCATGTGGTTATCCGCAGAATCACCCCGCAGATAACCTCCTGAGGCAGGAAACACATCGGAAATGGAAGTGCGCAGCAGGATTATCAGAGAAACAAGCATCAGTCACCTTGAAGTTGGAGCGGCTTACGTCCATTCGTTCCATTGACCTCGGCAATGCTGGGTCAGCATTTGTGGAGGTTCTGGCAGCACGGGAAGATGCCAACTTTAAGGTACACTTGTTGGCAGGAAGGACTTGCTAATGATATTTCCTTTTTCTAGTGCTTGTAGTCTTAAATGCAACAGTAGTTATGAAGATTATTGCCTTTATAACTATTGGCCTTTCCAGAGACATCATTTTCATTAGTGCTGTTATTATGGTCATTATTAATATGGTCAATATTGCTTATAATCCTAATACAACTGCTCCTGCAGGTCCTCCTTGTGGCCTCCTCGTTCATGACCCCGATAGAGTCCAGAAATGCATCAGATCTCCACAGAGTGCGCATGTTTGGGCCTGACAAACTGAACAAAGACGTGGCCAGTGAGAAGTGGGACCGCATCAAGGTGGTGTGCACGCAGCCTTTCAACAAGAACCTGCAGTATGGGCTCTCCTTTGTCACAGTTTCATCTGCTGGCGAGGTAGGGGAACCGGTTGTTTTGCCTTTCCTCGGAATGTATTAAGCATCCTTGTAGTTTTGTCATTTCATCTGCTTTTATAATTCCTTAGGGTATATTTCCTTAGGGTCTTTTTGATGTTACTGTTACTTTTAATTTTAATTTTAACTTTATTGTTGCAGCTAATTAATTATTATAATATCAGTGTTGATATTATTATCTTTATCTTTATCATTATCATTATCATTATCATTATCATCATCATCATCATCATCATCATCATCATCATCATCATCATCATCATCATCATCATCATCATCATCATCATCATCATCATTATCATTATCATTATCATCATCATCATCATCATCATCATCATCATCATCATCATCATCATCATCATCATCATCATCATCATCATCAATCATCATCATCATCATCATCATCATCATCATCATCATGTTATTATTATGATTATCATTATTATTTTTGTTATTGCTATTGTTTTTGTTATTTTTGTTATTGTCATAATTATTATTTATAATAATAATGATGTTGATGATGATGATGATGGTGGTGATGATGATGATGATGATGATGATGATGATGATGATGATGATGATGATACATAATAACAATGTACTTGTATATACTTCTCAAGACCAATTGCAGTGTCTCTATTGTGTCTTCCAAATAAAATAATCCTGATATCCCCTTGTACTTAGATGTGGAGCCTGTTTATGTAGCACTTTGGATGAAATGTGTCATACGTCACTGTTAGTCTCGTACTTGTATTAACTAGTTCTGGAATATTATCTTTCCTGTCGTGTAGAAATGAGGTGCAGCTACTAATGTCTTGTGCATCCGAAGTAATAATAATAATAATAATAGTAATAATAATGATAATGATAATGATAATGATAATGATAATGATAATAATCATTCTCTTGCAGTCAGGGGATGAAAGTATACATAGAAATACAGATGAAGAGACAAACTATATATTCATAAACACATTTAAACAACAAGCAACACAGTAAACTAACAATCTATAGGAAATATAACAACAAAAGAAGTAAAAGTGTTACCCTAACTGTATTTACAATTGCTCCCAAGTAACTTCATCTATAGTTCTTTTCTCATTCATTGTTTATAGTCTGATATGAATCCCTTTGTATCTGTCCTGCTTTGTATCATTGTGTGACTGTAGTACGCCTATGCATTGTTTATAGTCGGATATGTATCCCTTTGTATCTGTCCTGCTTTGAATCATTGTGTGACTGTAGTACACCTATGCATTGTTTATAGTCGGATATGTATCCCTTTGTATCTGTCCTGCTTTGAATCATTGTGTGACTGTAGTACACCTATGCATTGTTTATAGTCGGATATGTATCCCTTTGTATCTGTCCTGCTTTGAATCATTGTGTGACTGTAGTACACCTATGCATTGTTTATAGTCGGATATGAATCCCTTTGTATCTGTCCTGCTTTGTATCATTGTGTGACTGTAGTACACCTATGCATTGTTTATAGTCGGATATGTATCCCTTTGTATCTGTCCTGCTTTGTATCATTGTGTGACTGTAGTACACCTATGCATTGCTTATAGTCGGATATGTATCCCTTTGTATCTGTCCTGCTTTGTATCATTGTGTGACTGTAGTACACCTATGCATTTCAAGGTTTTTATGATCACTTAAAGCTTTTCAGTAAACAGGTTGTGTGGGAGTTTAGTACAGTCAGACTTACAACCCTGTGCACTTCCTGGGGCCAGTGGTTTGATATTGTTATACATTACTATTTTTCATTATTGATATTTTATTGTTATTTTGATATAATACATGTTATTTGTTATTATTGATATTATGATTGTCCTTTTTTTGGCAGTCCTTAATACTGTTATTATGATGATAATGATGACTTATTATTATTGATGTTGCTATTATTACATTATTGTTATTATTATTATTATTATTATTATTATTATTATTATTATTATCATTATCATTATCATTAGCATTAGCATTAGCATTAGCATTAGCATTAGCATTAGCATTAGCATTAGCATTAGCATTAGCATTAGCATTAGCATTAGCATTAGCATTAGCATTAGCATTATCATTATCATCATCATCATTATTTTTATTTTTATTTTTATTATTTTTTTTATTATTATTACTATTACTGTTACTACTATTATTATTATTATTATTATTATTGTTATTATTATTATTATTATTATTATTATTATTTTTGTTATTATTGTTATTGTTATTGTTATTGTTATTGTTATTGTTATCATTATTATTATTATTATTGTTGTTGTTGTTTCTGTTATTATTTGTTATTCTTGTTCTTGTTATTCTTATTTATTATCATAATTGGAAGTATATTATCATTGTTATTAATATTTTTGATATTCCTTTTTTTTTCTTATTTCTTTACTCTTCTTTTTTTTTTATCATTTTACACCTATTTCCATTTTCTAAACATTAAAAGCTAGATTACTGTATATATAAAATCTGTTTGTTTATTTTCAGTTATTTAAACAAAAATCTATTTTCGCCCTTTTCTCGGCACGTCTCCCAGCAGGAGGCAGCCCCCACAACTCCAAAGGCAGTTAAGCTTGGGAGTTTTACCCTAAAGGAGGAAGATGAGTCTGACCCCATATCCATTGGGTCCGTCTTCGCACGCAGAAGGGAGAAGGAGGCTTCATCCTCCCCTCTCTCAGGTGTGTTTTCTCTGCCTCATCCTTCTTTTGCGTGTGCTCCCCCCTCCCTCTCCCTTCTCTTTGAGTGTGTTACCTCTTCCCTCTCCATCTCTTTCAGGTGTTGTTTCTCCCTCCTCTTCCCTCTCTTAGTTGTATTTTCCCTCCCTGCTCCTCCTCTGTCTTGGTTGTGTTTTCCCTCCTCTCTCACCCTTTCTTTGGTTTGTTTTTCTTCCTTTTCTCTCTTCTGTGTTGCTCCCCTCCCCCCCATTCCCCTTTCTCATTTGTTTTTGCATCCCTGTTGTCAGTCTCGTATGCCAGTCTCCCCCTCTCTCTCTTCTCTCAGGTGGTTTCCCCTCTCCTCTCCCCTTTCTCAGATATTTCCCCTCTCCCTCCCATTCCCCTTCCTGAAGTGGGCTTCCCT
>NC_061844.1:13926966-13931966 GCF_019202785.1 Penaeus chinensis
GCATACTAAATAGACCATATTCTTTGTTAATGAGATTCCAGATATTTATTACATGTACTGTACAAATTACCAATAAATGATTGGGATTAAAGAAATATTTTTTTTTAAATTTCTAATCCTTCTAATGCAAAAAAAAAAAAAAAAAAACACAGAAGACTAATGTGAAACTCCTATATTTAATTATTAATGTTTTAAACATATAAATGTGCTAGACATCAAAGGTCATACAGCACTATGGTAATTTATTGAGGTGGGAGGGGTGTAAAGCTCTTTATTAGTTTTCAGTGGGGTAGGATAGGGATTGATAGAAGGGGAGGGGTTAAGGACAAATGGAAGGTATTTATGCATCTGAGGAAGAACAGGCTGTTATATGGGAAGGTCAGGGATACCATGATGTTATGGGGTTGGAGAAAAGAAGACAAGGAAGGAAAAGCAAGGGTGTACAGGCTTCAGTAAAATGGGGGCATGATAGTAGGATATGTGGCACATAGAGGTGGGTTGTTGGAGTGTGACTTGAGGTATGAATGCATGAGTTGGGTGTGACCTATTTGTAAACAGGCAAGGACAGTTTCCCAGTGTCTGTTCTGATGGTATGGGACTGACCAAGAGCAGATGAAAGTTTGAAGTTTATTGGTAATCGTACATGATCAGGAAGATTGCCATTGGTTATATATGAAAGTTTTGAAGTGGGGGGTAGTAGACAGTGGCTGGAATATTTAAAAAGCAGGGTTGGTGAGTTATAGACAAGGCAGCAGATCATGCCAAGGCATCTGCTTGTTCATATGCTGACATGGCTTGGTATCCAGCAAAACTTTACTGTTTTATGTCATGCAGACAGATAAAACAACTAGTCTTGTATCTTACAGAGACTATAAAAGCTATTGTGGATATGGAGGACAGGGCCAGGAAGAGAAGGATGTTTGTCTAATAGTTTCTAAATCTACCACCAGATTGCAGAGACAGGTGTAGATGATTTTATGGTTAAAGGTTAGAAGAAATAAATGTGCTAGACATTAAAGGTCATATAGCACTATAATAAGGTATTGTGGCAAAATGGGTGGAAATGAGTTAACAATCAGGATAAGGTGTGTTAGATGTCAAAGGTTGTAGAATGCTGTAAGATAGAATGGTAGTGAAAAAGGTATAGAGGGGGAACAAATGGAATATGGTGGGGATTTGTAAAAGGGGAAGATATTCAAGGTACTGGGCGTTCAGATCAAATGAAGGCTATGTGTCTGAGGAAGGGAGAGTAACACTGTATGAGGAAAACTGCAAAAGAACCATTATGAAACAATCAATGGATATACGGGCAGAAATGGTTGTTGTAGAAGTAGGAGAAGAATATGATAAGAGAACACGGAAAGGTGGTGAAGTATCAGGAAGAATGTTGGAAGGGGAGGGTTCCACAGAAGGACTTTGTTGTGACATAATAGTCACATGAGAATCCAGGTGGGAGTGGTACAGATAATGGGAAAGGAAGAGGGAATCATGATGCATATGGAGGAGGAGAGGATGGGGTGTTTTTTGGGTGGGTGGAACAGGGGTAGGGGAACTTGAGGAAGGGAGGATGAATATTGGCAAATGCTTTGAATGTAGAGCAAATAGGAATAGAGGGACTGGAGGGTGGAGCATTCTCTTGGATCATGTTTAGGAAGTTTTGGATGTCTTCAATAGTTTCAGGACAGCTGTTGCAATGGGGAGGTCTGATGCCCGAGGAGGATAAGGATAAGTCCGATATGCGAAGCTGAGCTTCGCCCGGGCTATGCCAATGAGGGGAGCCCGGCCTGTGTCGACTAATGCCGACTCGCTAACGTGTGTCAGCTGGTGCTGACTCGTCTTAGTCCTTACCCGCCATGGTGCCCAGTCACAGCAGTAACCTCCAGGCGACAATTACAACTTCTCGCGCCTGGCTGGGTGGCCAAAATGCCAACATTTCTGACATTGACAGGGAAGAAGTTGATTTGGTCAGACAGAGTAGGACATTCCATCAATATAAATTTAATAGGGGAGGTCATGTTTACAGAAATGAATCATGGCAATATTGATGTGGGGCATACGTTGGCCTCTGGGAGGAATAGTGTAGCACTGGACTGCTACTACATCACAGTCAACAAGGCATGGGAGCAAGCCATTTTCAGTCTGACCAGTCCTTGTCACAGATAGGACAATCAGTTGGGGAGACTGAAACAGTTCTGGTACAAGTATTAAGGGAGGAGTGAGGTTGCTAGTGAGGTCAGTCAGGGTATATAGTGTACGAGCTTGGGACTCAGATGTAACTGTGACAAGGCGTGAACAATAGGAACGACTGTGAAAAGAAACTTTGCCTGCTTGTTGGAAGAGAAGGGTATTATCAGAGTACTTGACTGTAGGGGATTCACAAAGAAGAGATCCCACTTGGCTGGGCCAAAAAGGGTACTCAAAAGGTTTGCAGAGATGGAAGCAGTAAGATGAAGGCAGGAGGAAGATGGAGATGGAGAGAGGTAGTACTGTTGGGAGGAGGACAATAGGGATGAAGAGTAGTAATAAGTGGGGTGAGGGAAGACAATGAAGAAGACTGTGCAGTACACTGAGTGGAGGATGTTGAGGGAGAGGAAGGGGGTGTATTCTGAAGGATAGTAATGACCTGGGTGGATGATTTGGAATGGACTGAGTTGACTGCAGACAGAGGAGGGGGTATTAGTATCAGTGGTCAAACCCATGTGTCAAGTCAAATTTAGATAAGCTAGTTGATAAAAAGGCAAGCCTTAATAAATGGGAAGAAGAAACAGTTGACCCCTCAGGGTCCCCATGAGGGGTGAGGGCTAGGCAAGTAACCAAGGGAATACCATGCCCATGGCTCTCACACCTTAGGAAGAGGACAGAAGAGGTTAGAGAAGAGAAGGAAAAGGAAAGGGGGAGAGGAAAAGACTGCAAAATTGGTTAAACCAAGGGCTGAGGCCCAAGGTAGGTGAGATCCCCAACATTGGGCATCAATCTCCCTCTCCTAAGCCCCCCCCCCCCCCCACAACAATGGGCAAGGGATTGGGGGTACCAAACATGAGAGGAATGTTGAGTATATAAAATTCAAAGACTATATAAAGAGCATCATTCGTATATTTATTCATTTATTCGTGTTTTCTTCTTTTGAATATTTATATACACATAATTTCTGTTTTCCTCTCACACAGACAATCAGTTAGCATTCACATCCAGTAAACATTTTCATTAACACTGTGTTATTAGTATCATTATATATTGTATAAAGTGAGAATCAGATTTATAAATCAAAGAACCATGATCACACAAGCAAACATCTAAATCAATCGCACATAAATTCATTTTTTCGATTACATCAAAACTCAAATTGTTTTAAAACTATAGGCCTCCCACTACTCAACTCCAAGAAATCTCCTCCCCAAAGTATTGGAGGAGAACTTTTAAGTAATGATAATGATGGTGATTGTGATTAATAAAAATAACAATAAAATAATAATAATGATAAAAATAAAAATTAAAGAAAAATATATGACAAAAAAAAAAAAGTCATATATAATAAGAGACAACAATAACAATAACAATAATAATATTAATAATAATAATAAATTGTGACCTAAGTACCTTTAAACTTAAGTTAGAAATCATTTGCTGTTCAAAACCATGAACACTGAACTTCCAAGGCTATATAACCTCTATCCTCTCCACCAATCACCATTATGATGATGCAAGTTCCCACCAATCACATGTTGCTTTGTTAAACTGCATTAACCAGTAAATGAATGATGTCTCCACACTCACCAAATGGATTGTGAGAGACACCATGCAGATGATGGAAAGAAAATGCCACAGCTGGAGGAGAGGCTGGCAGAGGCAGAGCCTTGAAATATCAATTGCAAAACCAAATCACTGGGCACTCCTGACTGTAGGCTCTGTAAACACATTACAAAAAACAATAATGATGAGAAAATTAATAGAGAGGTAGAGATATGTATGTGTGTGTGTGTGTGTGTGTGTGTGTGTGTGTGTGTGTGTGTGTGTGTGTGTGTGTGTGTGTGTGTGTGTGTGTGTGTGTGTCTGTGTGTCTGTGTGTCTGTGTGTCTGTGTGTCTGTGTGTCTGTCTGTCTGTCTGTCTGTCTGTCTGTCTGTCTGTCTGTCTGTCTGTCTGTCTGTCTGTCTGTCTGTCTGTCTGTCTGTCTGTGTGTCTGTCTGTCTGTGTGTGAAACAGTTCTAGAAATTGAAAATGTGAAAAGTAAAGAATAAAAATACCCTAACTATCACCCTCTGCCGAACACAACAGTAAGAAGAAATGAAGGCCTGGTGAATGATGGCATCGCTCAAATAGCAGGACGACAAAAACAAAGATGAGGAAGAGGAGGTAAAGAGGCAAAAGGACAGAGCAGAAGGGAATTAGTTCCTGAGTGAGGCAAGCCTCTGGTCGAGTTCATCCATCTCCTTGGCTTTGGTCTTTTCGCCAACGGTGGAGAGTTCACCCACGCTATCCATTTCGGGAAGGGCAGACACCATGTCAAGCCCTGCCTCTTCAGCCACCTGCTGGATGAGGGCATCAACATCACTCTTGGGGGTGCTAAGGGTTGTTGCTGCAGCCATGCTGTCTTCCATCACCTGTGGGAGGAGGAGATAAGCTAAAAAAGAGATGACAGGGGATGGTAGATCACTTAGAGCAAGACCCTCATAATCATCCAATAAAATCTGACGTTGTTGTGAATTCTGTCATCTCATATCTTTTCAAGAAAGCGACACTCACATTAGTCCTGACATCCAGATCCTCAAACTGTGACTCGAACTGGCCCATGACGTGTGAAATCTTCTCAAGATCCATGGCTTTGAGGGCCTTGTCAAGAGAGCCGACAGCTCCACTCATGTTCTTAGTCACGCCCTGCATGGCCATCGCTGACTGGACTCTATTGAAAGAAAGCAGGAGTTGTTATACATATATTGTAATTTATCAGAGAATAGAGAATTTCTGAAAAAAATTATATCATGTAGTGTCTTATATCTTCATT
>NC_061844.1:13936966-13946966 GCF_019202785.1 Penaeus chinensis
GTGATTGTAGCATTTGATTCTTTATTTTTTTTATATAGGATTTTTAAAGGAAGTTGGTTTCCATCGATGGTTACGATCCAATCCTATTTGCTTTATATATGTGACGTTTATAGAGGATGCTTTGGCATAACGGGGTCACTATCCTGTACAATACACATTGTATGTTATTTGTTTACGGAATCTCTAGAGGTTCTTTCTGAGCATCGTAGTTTTTAAAACAATATTCCGCCTAACTATCTCTCACTCTTGTCTGTATATTTTTCTGAATATTTTGTTACATATTTCAATAGTTCTATCTGGAAAACTTTTTTTTTGACATTCTTATCGCCCCTTTATATTTATTTTTTTATGCACACACACACACACACACACATATACATATATATATATATGTATATAATGTATATATACATATACGTACACACACACACACACACACACACACACACACACACACACACACACACACACACACACACACACACACATATATATATATATATATATATATATGTATATAATGTATATATACATATACGTACACACACACACACACACACACACACACACACACATATATATATATATATATATATATATATATATGTATGTATATAATGTATATATACATTTACGTACACACACACACACACACACACACACACACACACACACACATATATATATACATATATATATATATATATATATATATATATATATATATATGTATATATAAGGGTTGGTGATTTGTTTCATTAAACAAAAAAAAAAACAAAAAAAAAAATCTTAAAAAAAAATATTTGAATATTTTGTTTCTTTTCAATCAGATTCTTTTTAATTAAATCAGATTTTCTTTTTTTCTTCATTTCACAGTGTATATATATAAATATATATATATATATATATATATATATATTGAAAGCTATTATATATTCTATACATTAGTTTAAAACACATTTTGTAGTGCTTTTACAGTATGTTGCATCAACTCTCACTTGGTTTGAACGTGTTTGAGCCTGTCAAGCAGCCCAGTAATTGCATCATCTCGCTGACCTGACTCCTGTTCCTGTATATATTATATATACAGCCACTCATTCCTGAGCTAACTGCAAGAGCATAGAAATGTCACTGACCACAAGGCTTAATGTATCTGGTAGGAAGAGTGATCGAGTGTGGGAATATTTGAACAGAATTCCTTCAAAGGCTGGGAAAGGATGGAGAGCTACGTGCAAGCAGTGTAAACTTGAGTTACAAGGGATAGTAGTATGAATGAAATTTGAAGAGAAACGTGGGAGCAGCTACAGACTGAATTATCAGAAGAGGATTTGGATGATCCCGCTATAGCCTGAAATTCTGACTTCAAAGGTGCCTCAAAGAAGTGTTGCAACTCCAGCATTACAGATAAAAAAAATGTCCAATTTCAAACTCAAGGATTTCAAAGCATAAAGCAACATTTTTGGACACATTTGTTACAAAGAATAGGCAAACCTTGATGAAGAAGTCGCTAAGATGGTCTTCGCAACCATCCTGAGTTTTGTAAAATAGTTTGAAAGTTGAGGCCAGAATATACTCCTCCAACAATAAAAGCAATTGTAGACAAATTTCTACCCATGATATATGAAAAAGAATATGCAAAGTGTGCCAGAGCTGAAGCATGAAACTGTATGTCTGTCTATAGATGTCTAACATCCACAACGAGCCTATTACATGTGTTACAGTGACAACCTCAAATGGCCATATATATCTGGTGGATACAATAGACACAAGTGGCCAGCCTCATAAAATTGAATGTCTAGAAGAGCTCTCAAAATCGGCAATTCAGAAGTGTAAAGAACTTGGTTGCCATGTAGCGTTGTGATAGATAACGCAGCCAATGTAAAGAAAATGAGGAAACTGTTAGAACAGGGAAATGAACTGAAGCTGGTGGCCTATGACTGAGCTGCACACATCCTGAATCTTTTGGTTCATGATCTGGAAATTGGCAATGTTAAAGAGCAATTACTATGCTTCTGCAAGATACCGCCAGGAAGGTGGACAATTTCTTCTTAAGAAAGAATACCATGTGTAGCTGTCTGAAGATATACATAAAGAACTGGCCAGCTATTATGAACATTTGTGAAGTTGATAAGGTGCAGATTGATTGGTGTCTAATTTTATCACTGAAGCGGTCGGTCAGCAGAAGACCTACTTGCAGGACTAGAACCAATATCTGTGGCTTTGAACAAAGTACAGAGTGATAAATGTTCAACTGCTGAAGCAGTGAATATATGGAAAGAACTAATCACAACTTTATACAAAAACAGAGATGCAGTAACTGCTGCGAAAAAAGTGGTTAGGTCAAATCATAACACAAGCTCATTTTCTTGCAAACTGATTCATCCTTCCTTTCAATGAAAATTAGTGCAGAAGTGAATAATGCAATAGACTATGCCAATGAAAAGTTTCCCTCACTTGTGTTGTTGGATGGTGGTGTAATTTTCACAACACCTGTCTGCAGTGGCATCTCCATCAGGGATTAAAAGTTTTTTTTCTCATGTAATGGTATGGTACCTTCAAAACTTAGGAACCGGCTGATGAAAGAAAAAACAGCAAAACTGGTGCTTTTGTTTCAAATCATGTATGCACACAAAGTGGATGAATTACATACTAATGATTGGGATGCATAAAGAACCAACTTTATTGTCGTAAGAATTAAAAATAAAAACTATTTTTTTAAGATTTTAAATTTCAGTTTCAACGAATTTACATTTTTTATGAACTACTTTACAAAAGAGGTATAACAATTAAAAAAGACTGCTTTTTCAGTATAAATTCAATGTGCTTTTGTTTTAAATACAGGCTAATTTTAATTTTTTTTTTTTAAATTCATAACTTCAGGATATAAATACAGTTAAAGAGAGAGACAGAGAGATGAGTGGGTGAGAGAAAGAGAGAGAGAGAGAGAGAGAGAGAGAGAATAAATAATAAGAAACTTTTCATTCTTCTTCTCCGTCTCTTCTCTTCTTCTTCCCCGCCTCATCTTCTTCTTCTTCTTTTCATCCAATTCTCTCTCCTCTTCCTCATCCCTCTCCTTCTCCTCGTTCTCGTCCTCCTACTCCTTCTCCTCTGTTTGTCTATCTTATCATGAGACTACCATACCCTACCCTACATGTCATGAATCTTCCCTTGATTCTTATGTGCATTTACCTTAGTCACCCCCCCCCCCTTCTCTACCATAACTTCCTTTATTTATTCATGAAATACAGCTTTAGTAGAGCGATACTTCCGTCTGCCGTGTTGGGATGTACACATGTGTGGTATATTAGAAAGAAGAATTTCAGTTTTTGATAATTAAGCCTAAAAATTGGTAGAACCTTTGTTCCCTTGAACCAAAGCTTCTTGATCACCATATTATCTCATCAGTGGAGCAGCGAGATGTTTCGGATTTCCCATTGCTTTCATTTAGCCTTAAAGCATGTAGTGATCCAGATTAATAAATTTTCCTTCATTACGGAAGGTCATTCACTCGACAACAATACGGCAGGTAGATGGGGCTAGTAACAATTATGTAAAATGAATCGATACGAATGGCGCTTTCTGAGCTTTCAAAAGACAGGGAATCGATGGTTATCACACACTGTCCTTGTACCAACACTTTTCAACACCTGCATGGACCAGATCATGTTGCTATCCTATCTGAGTCTCTGGAATCACTGGTGGCGGCTCTTGATGCATTTTGCAATGAGGCGAAGCCCGGCATTATGATATTAGCTCGCTGGCAGGGAAAACCATGGATACAGAGTCATCTTTTGCCAGCTGTAACAGCACTCATTAGTCAATCTGAAGGGGGGAAAGAAGGACAGGTGGAAGAAGTTCCAAGAACGTAAACCTCTTTGATTTCCCTTTTTTTTTAATAGCATGTTGATTTTTTTGTAGCGCTGTGTTGTAAAGGGAATTGCTTACAACTCAGAAACAAGTATAGTTCATTACAAGTAAAACCTTTTCATTTAGTTTTGAGTTAAATTCCTCAGAAATATATGAAGAAGGTGTAATCATATGTTTATCACCATATTTTTTCTTTAAATTCCATATATATATATATATATATATATATATATATATATATACATATATATACGTGTCTCTGTGCGCGCATGTGTGGGATGGGGTGCGTGTGTGTGTGTGTGTGTGTGCGTGTGTGTGTGTGTGTGTGTGTGTGTGTGTGTGTGTGTGTGTGTGTGTGTGTGTGTGTGTGTGTGTACGAATGGAAAGAAAAAATGCAAATATATAGAAGTTTTATTAAGCCTTACACAGAAACCAGTGTTTGTCTCGATAAGCATACAAAAAAATCCAAACTTGCAAACAATACAAATCCAAATGAGCTTGTTTGGGAGAGCAAAGTTCTCTCGATTCTAAAGCTTGTAATAATTAATAACACAGGCGTTTTGAGACTGTTGTGGAAACTGCAGTTCTATGGAAACATTCCCATTAATTAGAATGATATTACATAACTGATCGCGCGGCATTGGATGCGTTGGCGCACCCACTCTTCGGCTTAATAAACTATATCTGAGGATTTTTATTTACTAATACATCTAATGGTGTTGAATGACGCAAGCGGAGAGGGGATAGGGCAAAACTGTGGCGTGAACTGATTCATAAACATGCTACAATATGTGAAATACAATCAATCTGCGTCGTGTTGTTCGTATCAGAGTGCAAAAGTATATCCTCCACAAGATGGGGGATACAGTACGAGGAAAGAGAATTGAAAGAGTTAAGGAAAGGAAACTGGTTGCCTTCGACTGCGGAGAAAATAAAAAAGTAAGGTCCCTCTTCCATGGTCTCCAACAAAATTACTATTCCTTTGAGCTAGGACACCACTGGCCTTCTCTTGATAGGCTTACTAAAACCTATAGGTCTTTTTTGGCCAGGCCCTGTAGTTGATAGAGAAATTTAATAAATTAAATAACGCCTTTGGGTGTGGATCTGTAGTCGATGTAGAAATTTGATAGATAAAATAGCGCGTTTGGGTGTGTTAATAACAATACGGACAGGGATGCTATTATAGATTTTTCTTGGTTGGGGTGGGCCGGGGGGGGGGGGGGGGGGCAAGGTTGGCGAACGAAGAAAGCCAATCAGTTTTTTTTATCAGCCACGAGCAGAGCTACAAAAGTGTAATTTAGGGGAAAAAAATCGTGGGAGTGTGGCTCTTATCGAGTGGGGGACAAATGGCGAACCTGAATACGAGTGTCTAGTAAACTTGCATTGTACACACTTATGCACAAAAATACATATACACATATATATACATACACACGCACGCACACACACACACACACACATACAACTAATTCTTCGGGATCAAGAAGAGCAAGTCAACAAAGTACTTGATTGAAATTAGAGGACACCTTTAGTAAAATTATTTCGGGACTATTGTTTAACCTTATTCAACCTTATTCGTCGCATTATTGTTGATTCTTTTTTAACCACGTCTCATCCGCTCTGTTCCTGTTTGATCTAAATGCTGTCTAAATGCAATAACCCTACACATGCATTAACTTTTACTCCGGATAGACCTTAACATCACAAGGTAATGCTTGCTAGATCGCATGACGTCACGCGTGGGCCCCTAATGGACTTCAAGATGGCAGATCTGAATGTGGCCAGTTCCGCTGATTTTCTGTACCGACAGAAACCTGGCGGTCATGGGCGAAGGGGCCTCGATCACAATTTCCTGGCTGAATGTCGACGCAGGCCCGATAAAAATCCCGAAGAAAGCATAGGAACTGAAATCACCGAGCGTGGCCACAGAGACATTCCTACTCGGACCTCTAGATTCGCCAAATAGGTCGGCATATATGTCTGTCCGCTAGGCTGGGAAAAGAGCATGACCGATCGGAGGCTCACCGGAGTCCCGAAGTCGAGCACGAACCAGGGATTCGTAACATCCGACGCGCTTGTGAAACATGCGTTTAGTGTGAAGCGATCGTAGATTCCATCCACGAGGTTTCCCCCCACCCTCAGGGGAGTAGTGTAATAAGTAGTCGCGGTCTGGATGGTAGCCCCCGTGGCGTAGTCCTTGCGGCGTTGAGTGTAGCAGACGAGCGCATCGGCAGTGGAATCCTCCTCATAGTCTGGCATGACGATCATGTTGGAGAGGATGCACCGGCCTGCGGAGGCGTCAGAGCACCACAGGCCACACCAAGACTGGAGGTTGCAGATCACCGAGCACCGGAGAGTGTGCGAAGAGCCCAGGGTAATGAGGACGGGTTCGAGGAGCTGGGAACCAGTGATCTTCGCTTCCGACACCAGAACTCTCGTGTAGAACGCATTCTGGGCAGTCAGGGATGGCGGCCACAGCAGCATCGTCAGCGTCATTGTCATGGCTATCAGCGCGCCTTCCATCCTAAACGAGACGAGCACGCTGTATCTGCATGTACAGGAGCAAATATTTCAACACTATCGAAGGTACATATATATATACATATATATAGGTATATATATATATATATATATATATATGTGTGTGTGTGTGTGTGTGTGTGTGTGTATATATATATATATATATATATATATATATAAGTACATTATACATATCTGTGTATTATATTGGTTATCTATCTATTTGTCTATCTATCTATCTATGTGTGTGTATGTGTGTGTGTGCTTGAGTGTGTGCGCGTGCGCACGCGTATGTATGTGTGTGTGTATGTGTGTGTGTGTGTGTGTGTGTGTGTGTGTGTGTGTGTGTAAAAAAATGTATATATTCATATATATATATCCATATATATATACATATATAAACAAGTATATATATATGACTGCCGCGATGGTCCAGTGGTTAGAGCACTGGACTCTGACCCTCGTGATCCCGAGTTCAATTCCCCGTCGCGGCGGTCGTAAAAATGCCTGCGCTCTGACTGCTGGCTCGAGCCCGAGAAAACGACACATCGCCTTGAGAAGTTAAACGCAGGTGTCGTAGGAGAAGTCACCGCCGTGGCACAGGTGTTAGCGCGCCGAACCGCGGTTGATTAATAAGGGCATCCAATCAGGCAAGGGTGGCACTGCCAAATAACCTCTCAGTAGTGAATTGAGAGAGGCCTATGTCCTGCAGTGGAATGAATGGCTGTTAAAAAAAAAGAAAATGGCCACATCCACCCTTCGCTTCCAGCGGAGGGAAATTGGACTATATAGCTATATACAATCAGCACACACTACCAAGTACTGCGAAAGTCATCCCATTCTTAGTTAGTGATCACTGGGCATTAGGTATAACCCTCCCTTTTTGCAAAAGAACCCCTCCCCAGCCACGCCTTAGATACCACTTTGCTGCTCAATATCATGATGAATTCATTGAAAGAATTGCCTGCTGGTATGAAGACTTTACTCCTACCAGCCTGGATCACTTTAATGAACTCTCTGTCAGCAAGTTGGCAATATCATTACTCAAATACAGCCCAAAGGCCCTGACAAGCACAGATCTTTATCCTCCAGAGGTAGACATGCACAACAACTGAACAAAGACCCTGAGATAAAACTTCTTAGGAGGCTCATACGATCTACAGTAAGTCAGCTACGACACTTGGGGAAAAACCTTACTTAGCTAGGGATCTTGTGTTTTTTAGTAAAAAGATCAATGAGATAATAACACGGAAACGGGAGGAAAAAATTTATGCCTGGGCAGAATCAATTGACTCCATGACAACCATGAGTAATGTATGGAAGGAAATCAGCAAGATTAAAGGCAATACATGCAGTATCACATCCAGAAAGGGTAGCCTCATCTCTCCTCAATAAATGGTGTGAGGATTCTTCTCTTGACAGTCTTCCGTTATCCATACGCAGGTGTTCCCTTAAATTAGACCATAAAAACGAAATTGACTATCAGTGCCACCTCTTAGATGAGGCTGATGCACCATTTACAAGGGGGGAACTCCTTGCAGCCATTAAGACTAGCAAATCCACTGCACCTGGGGATGATGGAATCACTTACGACATCATCCGACTTCTTACAAAGATACAGGTTAAGGGAAGAAATCCTCTTCTTGATCTCTTCAACTTAGCCTACATGGCAGGCATCTTGCCTACCACTTGGAAACAGGCAACCATCATTCCCATTCCAAAACCAGGACGGCCTGATGAATATAGGCCGATTTCTCTGACGTCCTGCCTGTCTAAAACCTGTGAAAGAATTCTCCTTACTCGTTTACTCCACGAGATCAAAGACATGATCCAACCATCTGTCTTTGGCTTTCAAAAAGGTAGAGGAACACAAATGTGTCTAGCACAGTAGCTAAATGGACGTAATGCACAGTCTTCTTACTTTATAGATTTTAAGGGAGCATTCGCAATACTGCAATCCTCCATGAACTAACTCTTTTAGGAGTTAAGGGCAAGCTTCTGCTATGGATAAAGGATTATCTATCTTTGAGAAGAGAAAAAGTGTGGTATCAAGGCAACTATAGTGCTTATGGCGAATTGGAATTAGGCACTCCACAAGGGGGAGTATTGTCCCCTACACTGTTTAATATACTTATGCACTCTCTTTGCAAGCTCAACGATGATTTAGGAAACCTATGCAGCATCACATCCTATGCTGATGACATTCTTATTCAGGTATTTGATACGGGGGAATATGTTCTACAGAGGTTCAGCAAAAAGTGTGCCTCCCTTGGTCTCATAATCAACCCAATCAAAACTAAGCATATTTCCAGATCTCGTAAACTATCATACATTCCAAGGTTAGGTGGACAAACTATTACAAGAACTGCCACCTACAAATATCTTGGTGTTATGGTGACTGCTCCCCACCTTATGTCCCGCAACTCACGCTTTGCCAAGGATATTGTTCAAAACATCAAGGAACGTTGCCTTGAGCGTTTAAGACCATTGCAGTACATAAGCAACAGATATGTAGGTGCCTCCCTGAGAGTCCTAAGGTTGATGTATATCTCCCTTGTCAGGTCCATGATAGACTATGCATGCCCAGTTCTTAGTATGCTGCCAGCGAGTGCCCTCAAACCCCTTGAAGTTTTACAGAACAAGGCCATGAGAATTATACTTGGATGCCCAATAACTGCTAAAATTCTCGTCATGAGGAAAGAGTTAGACCTCCCTTCTATCCACAGCCGTGTCATCAAAGTTAACACCATACTTGGCATCAGACTCCTGCAGCTTCAACCCAGACCACAAATCTCCAATATCCTATCAAATGAGATAAATTATAGAGTAAGGCATGCCCGACCTCGATACTTCAATCTCATACAGTCCAACTTAGAATGGAAAACGAAAACTGCTCATACTATCATGTTCTTCAATGTATGGAACAACGAAGCTATTAATATTCCAGATACAGTAATTGCTGCTCCTTGGCACAGAACTCATGTACATGCTTATATTGATAAACTAAAAGGGTCTAAATCTTTGGCTTCAAAAATGGAACTAAAAGCTCACTACTTGAAATATATAGATGGCATTCTACATCCCTCTCATGGTATGCCCCCACTTGCAATCTACTGTGATGCCTCCACTGATCCTCATGGAGCAACAGGGATTGGTGTGCTAATTCCTGGTATAGATCTTGAAGAAAGTGTGTACATTTCCAACTGGACAAGCACAACTGATGCCGAGTCAGTAGCTATACATCATGCCATTAAGAAAGGTAGTGAGCAGCAGCGACACCTGGCTGTCTTTACAGACAGCCAAGGCGCTCTCCAAAGGCTTACTGCATTTAATCCAAAAAACATGATAACATGATAACATGACAAACCCTATAAAGCCTATCACGGACTGTCTAGGAGACAACAGGTTACATTAACTAGGCTACGCATAGGATATCAGTACACTGTGCAATATGTAAAGGATGCAGTTTTGGATGCAAGACCTGTTTCATATCACCACTGTAAACTGTGCAAGGCACCCAAGTCGCATAATCTCACTCATTACTTACTCTGTTGCATAAAGACTGCATCCTATCGATCAAGTAGTACTGTTCACAGATTAGCACTTGTTGATT
>NC_061844.1:13954466-13967480 GCF_019202785.1 Penaeus chinensis
TTAACAGTATTGGAAAGAAAAACACATTTTCCTGCCAATTCAAGGAATGGGGAAATCTGGATCGGTCACTAGGGCTACTGATACATTCTTTGCAGGCTGAGCACATTTGGAGCCATCTGTAAGTAATAAAACTCACTAAAATCTAAAGGGGACAGTAAATACATCCGCTGACATTGGGATAAGGGATTTACAAGGAATGTCATTATGGCAAAACTGATACTATATGTTCCATAATAACACTGAAATACACAACAGAGGGAAACGTTTTCTTAAGCAGAAATGATAGATAAATAAATTAAAATTAATTAATTACATAACAGGACAATATTTGTAGAAAAAAAATAATACGGAATTAAATGAAGCTTCAGACGCTGTAAAAGTAATACATTCTGAAAAATGTTCAAGTGTATTGGAAGGTAGGAAAAACATATATACGTGCAGAAGAATTCTTTTGTATCACGAATATCTGGTAAATATTGTAACTCGTTTCTTATCGCTTACTGTGTTGAACCATTTCTCACTTGGCTTACAGACAAAGGATATCAGTTGCGAATATACTCGAGTAATATATTAACTGCATACTTTATGGAACCAACTTCGACGCACAAATATTTTGTTTATATTTTCATAGATATAACATTGGTAATTCATTCCACTTTATCAGATCATTAATATTGACACATGAAATATTGTGTGGGACGCCCTAGATCAGTGGTCGCAAATGCAAAAGAGAGCGCCACAAAAATCACACAGGTACGCATCCTTGCATACTCTTGATAACACATACATGCAGATATATATATATATATATATATATATATATATATATATATATATATACACATATATACACACACACACATATGTATATATTTGTATATATATGTATACACACATGAATGTTAAAACCTTCTTCCACGTTGATGCTATGGTAGAAAAAAACATTATGCAAAAACTAGATTTATTGAAAATGAGACTACAGTTTCGAAATCCACCTGGATTACATCTTCAGGTCTGAAGAGGAAAGGGAGAGGAGTGGATATAATAAAGAGAGAGGAGAGGCAGGGTAGCCGGCATAAGGGAGAAGACGGAGGATGTGGGAAGTGAGGAGACTATCGGCAGGAGAAAAGTCACCTTTCAAGTTGAAATTAGGCAGCAGCTTTATGAAAGAGGATTCTACCAGTCTGCGGACGTAAACATCAGCGGAAGGAAAGACAATTCGCGCAACTGGCCTGTCTATCTGATGGCCTGTGTCCCCCTGATGGCAAAAGAGGACGCTGTTGTTGTGTTCCCTAGACAGACGCTTAGAGAGACTGGTGCCTATCTCGCCAAAGTACTGCTTGTCACAGGAGGCACAAGGAACAGCATAGGTGCCCACTTTCATGATATTTCGGCTCTTGATAGTCCCTCAGAGTAAAGCGTAATTATGACACTGCAAATGGTCTATGACGTCTCCACTCCACTGGCATAATACGAGGCCCTTGCCATATCACCCCGAAACACTATTCGCACACATTATGAAGCTTCATCTGTTCCAAACTTTGAAAACAACAAGTACCAACATTTCTGATTCAACTTCTAGCGATCGTTTCGGTTTCATCTACTCCCGAGTAAAGATACCTCTTTTAGCGACTGTACATGAAACAACGTAACAGGTAAAAATAGATGTAAAATACATAACAATAGAAGGCATTTTTTTTCTAGGTGTATTTTTTTTTCCTTCCTTTTCCGTAGACCATAACCATCCTGTTCGTCTTCTGACTCGCGTGTCTGCCTTATGCAACTGCACAGTCACTCCAATAATCACAGGCAATTATTGTCAGAGTCCGTAGCAATTTTGTAAGTTGTTCCATCCTTGAAATCTCTCCGTTTATAATTCGTCACGACCACGAAGCGGGCAAAGTGACAAGCCGTAGTAGATGTGTTGTTGTTTGAGACATGCGAAGCTCTAGTTTTGCCTTCCATATATATGGCCCGGCCTGTGTCAGCTATTTATGGCTGTCTCATATGATACTCTTACAATGGATGCTTACCGTGGTGGCGGAATTACCAGCAGGCGCTCCTGCCACCACGATGTACGCATGCGGCCAAGGGGGAGGTCCTCGTTTCCTCTCAGTGAAGCTGCATGAGAATAGCAAGTGCTGTGGCGTTGAACCTGTGCCCTAAGATTTTTCGGCTTGGTTGTATAATCATGAAATTTGGGGACATACCCCTGCCTATTTCAGCTAGTCTGTCAGCAACCTCATTCCTTTTGATGCCTATGTGGCTGGGGACCCAGTTTATGATTCTTCTTCTACCCTGAGCAAGAATCCTCTTTGCTATGGTAAGCACAGTAGTCAGGGTATTTGGGTATGCTGTGCTGTAGACAGTCAATGGTTGCCCTGGAATCTGTATTTATGATCACGTGTCCTTCCCTCAAGGACCTGTGGGCTTGGGTTCCCATGATCGCAATTGCCTCTACCTGTAGCGAGGAGGCGTTGTCTGTTACCCTTATGGATTTTGTGGCATCCTCTGCTGCAAAGCTAGCGCCTGCAGTGTGGGTTAGAGGATCGACTGATCCATCTGTGAAGTAGGTTCTATTACCCGGAGGAGTGATGGCTGTTATGACCCTCTCGGCTTCTGCCTTTAGACTAGGCTTGGACTATTGTTTCATTCTCCTTGACAAGCTCATAACAGAGACCTCGATCAAGGTTTGTGCTCACGGTGGGACCTCAAAAAGTCAGGGTGGGGGGGAATCCATACCCTTAGCAAGTAGTTGCTCTTTGAACTGATAGTGTATCAACACTCTGGCTGTATGTGACAGCCAGGACTTGTTTGCAAAGAAACTCAGAATCTAGATGTCTGAGTATTTTTTGTCTCATGCTTGTGTTTCTGGGAGCCTGGATGACCTTTGAAAGGAACTGTGCTGCCATTAGATCAATTTGGGAGTCCATGGGGAGAAGAGTTGCTTCCATAAGAAGGTTGAGGGCCTTTGTCCACATTGGGGCACCCAGAATGATCCTGGGTGCAAGCTCACCCACGAGTCTTAGGTGGGAAATGATGGAGTAGGAGATCCCATCAGAGCCCAGGGGCGAACGAGAACGGTTCTTAGTTCCTTCAAAGAAAATATAACATCTGAGTTATTGGGTTCGGCTGCCCTTACTCGGATATGAGGAAGACTGCCTGGCTTTAGGCGTTCTTGATTTGCCCTAAGTTTGCCTGGCAGGCTGTTGCTGCTTGTTATCGCAAAGAACTTGTGCACTAACCTGTTTGCCTCTGATTGAGGGTCATGGTGTGTGCACCTCGGGGCTGAGCGGCTGCTAGCTCGCCTGACCCATTGTCACAGCTCTGTAAGGGTGGTTCAGTGGCCAAAAGATTCACACCATTCCAGCCCCTTTTCCTGCCTGACTCTTTTGACAGTTTCCATGGCATCCCTGACAACTCCCCTTAGGAGGGCTAGATTATGTTTTTTTTTTTTTTTTCAGAGTTGTTTTTTGCACATGTTCACTCTGGTTGACCTCTTCAATCCCTCTCTTATTAGGTATTGTCTGTGAGGCTACTTGATTTATTTCTCTGATAAGTCTGACTTCAAGCATATCCACATTTTCACTCTGTGGGGGTTCATTACATCTAAGACAGTGGGATAAGGCATTCTGAAAGGTTTGCCAGTTGGCTTTGTCTGTTTTCCATTTAGGATTAGGCTGTGCATTTGGGCAGGGCCAGCATCCATGAGGGTAGTAACAGTGCCATAGTGGTCACTTGTGACAGTCTCATTGACACACCATCCGATTCTCTCCACCAGAGCCACAGTGGCTAAGGTGAGGTCTAGGACCACTCATTTGACATACATTGGCTCTTGGGTAATGAGAAGGGTGATCTCTGGGAATGTCTCAAGCACACTGGCTATGTGATAGCCTGCCGCACCCGGTCCCCTGCAGGGAGCCAGGATGGGGTGGTGTGCATTGAAGTCTCCACCTATGATCAATCGGTCTTGGCTGATGTCTAAGCTCCTACAACCTGGCCTCCTGTACACATTATACAGCTTGAGGGGGCATCCCGAGGGCCAGCTGAATTTCAACAGCAAGAGATTCAACATCGTCTCCACAGTGCAGATCATCGGCTATTACAGAGCAGGGGATTGTTGCTCCAGGGTGATCAAGTCTCTAGTGCCAGCTGTACCTGGCAGCGTGAAAACATGATATCCTGAGAAGCGAACAGTCCTGGACCATGACAATGTCAATGTTCCTTGACTGCGCTATTGCGTGGAGGATGGTAATTCTTGTTTTGAAGTCACTGATGTTCCACATGTTCCATTTAGTGTTAATTCCTCTGAGACATCTTTGTATTTTGATTCAGAGACTGACAAGTTGGAGTTCATTGTGAAGTCCTTCCTGATTGAGGGATCTTCACCTATTTTTGGGCTGTTTTGTCAGGCTATCTATGGGTCCACTGGGAGGTGGACAACCTTTGGTATCTCTGATTTTTGTTGGATGGGCTTTTCTCTTTTCAGGCTTTACCTGTGTTTTTGGCCTTTGCTGGCTTTACCTGGGTAAGCTCAGTCTACACAGATTCAGCCTGTTTTGGCTCTGGCTGTGAAGGCTTGGCCAGGGCTAGAGTAGGGAGTGAAGTCGCCTCCTGAGGTGGGGTAGGGGTTGGTTTGGCTTTGTCTAATTTCCTCCCTTTCAGGGCTGCAACAGTCCGAGTCATTGCCGTCATGACGACCGTGACTGCCTTCTCTGCCTCCTCACTCGACCTCCCCAAAGGTCTCTTCTGTCTACTGTTTAGTCACTGCAGTAGCAACACTACTGCAGTGACTAAACAGTAGGCAGAAGAGGAGATTATCATCTCTAGGGGAGGCTTTTGCATTGTTCTTTGAAACCTTTGTTCCTCTAGTTCTTTTTCCAGTTGCCCAAATCAAGGCTAGTTGTTGGGTCTCCTTTCAGGGTCACCAGGACTTGCTTGGTTGAGGTCTTCCCTTTCGACATTAGGGAAGACCCCACGATCTGTGGGCGAGATGTGATCAGATCCATATCATACGAAACAGAAACTAAGTAGCACCATCTTGACTCTCCAATCGTCAGGATTCAGTGGTGAGATACACAATTTCCTCCCATCTTTAACCTCTTTCCTTTAGGGACAATAATCATGTTCTGGTCTCTGGCAATCCAGATTGACAACTGTATTTTTCTCTGCATCTCCAATGCTCTCACCAATGGGTAGGCATTGTCGAAGCTTTCAGGTTTAGGGGGAACCTTAAAGTGGAAAACGTCCAGACTCTCCCTCAAAGTCTGTCTCCGGCCTAGGGTATTTCAGATCGCCCTTCCGAACGGATTCTAGGCTTTGGTTATGAAAGCAGCTGCTGGTTTGGCTGGCTCAGCTTGTGCTCCCATCTGCCCTAGTCAGAAGTCTCCCTGATTTTGGGCATAGGCATGGAGAGGCCAGCACAAGGGTTCATCTGTTGGACATTCTCAGGGACAAACATGTTTTTGGTTGATGAGTTCTCGGTCTTGTCCATTTTAGCAACAGGTCTGACAGAGTCAGCCTGTGCTTTAGACATTTTCTTGCCACTAGAAACCATAAATGTCTTCAGAGTGACTGCTATTGTCAGTGCCTTGCATAGTTCATAATTCTTATAGTTTTGGTGAGTTATATGCCATGAAATTAAGCATTTATTTCACCCTCTCACGACCCCACCCACCACGGCATCCAACAAGGGGAAGCTGTATTGTATGTCTGACAGCTACAGTGGTGGTGAGAGGGTATACGCAGCCAATAGCAAATGTGACCGGTACTCACGGATCCTGTGTGAGTGCCAACGACATCATGACTGCTTGACACTAGCCTCCCAAAGGAGACCAGCTAATTGACCAGGGTCAGGCCACCTGTCTTGCTAGAATAAAGGACCAAAGAGGCGTGTTGCTAGCTGCAGGGCATACTCATGCACAACATCGCTTAACCTCCAGGACTCCTGTCTCCTCAGCACACAATGGGGCCACGCACGGCAAACACGTAGATAGGTGAAACCCACCTACGTGATAGGCCTCATTGTTTGGAACCGTTTGGTCATTCCTCTCCCGTGAGCCAGCTACCCAAAGGCTGATTCCCCTCACAGAGGGAGCTCAAAGTCCTGCACCTCTTCAAGGCGGTTGCAGTTGCAGGACAAGCCGTGGTAACAGTCCTGCTGAATTTATACCTTTGAGAGATGTTAAAGTGGCCAGCCCTATCTCCCCCATGACTGGCTAATCCATACCGCACGCATGTGAGCTGGTAAAGCTAATGGTCGCTCCTTGCCATTGAAGTTTTAATGCTGTGTGGTGTGGATTAGCCAATCCTTTGGGGATTCTGAGGTTGACTTCTGATTTTACTTTTTTATCTATTTTTTTCATATAGCTTTAGACATGAGCGATGGCAGAATGGTTATTTGGGTGCATACATAGGGGAGATGTTATGTTTTCTGTGAGTGTTAATGTTCCTGGTCCACCAGGAGTGGTTTGGGCATGTGTTTGATGTTGATGTTGAAGTGTTCGTCTTCTTGTTCGCCTAGTCGGGCCCAAGTGTTTTTAGCTCGTCTGTGTATGAGTGTGTTTAAGGGTTGCACAGTGTTGTGTGCTGTGTGCATGAATTTGAATTTGTTGATGTTTGTCCGTATTTTCCAATGGTTTTAATGTTTTGTATATTCTACTGTAAATTAAAGGCCGTTTTTGTACCTCCCGGAATCCCTAACACTTTGATACATTGTTTCAAGTTGTATTACGGTTGTATCAAAGTATTAGAAAAAGAAGTTATCTTAAAGTACATAATATGCTGATTTGATTTTTAATTGCAAGCAAGACAATGTGGAAGCTTCAAATAAAATGGAAAAAGTACCTGACTACTACTCAACTTTTATTATTTATACACACCACTCTGCTTTGTAAGGCTGTGGAAAGTTTAAATGTATGTCTCAGATTCAAATATTTTTTCCTTATTACATACATAAATATAAATCCCTGTATGAGACTGAGGGAAATATATCTTAAAAATGTCGTGCTCTGATTGGCTGGCCGGAGTGTATGAAACCGTATCAAGTCGAAGTCAAACACTTTCATACAAAATGAAAAGTTGTTTCAACAGGTTCCAATTATGTGTGCGTGAAGGACGTTAGAAAATGTTACAAAAAAGGCCTATAGTTTCGTAAAGTGTAGGCTGTGGCAGACTGGCTATGATATAAAGGGATGGCGATAAAACGCTTCACTGTGGTACTCCACTTCTGAGGTGGAGGGGGGCGCCTGGGTTTGAGCCCAAGCGTATTGTGGTCTAGAAGCTGCAGAGGAGGCGCGTGAAATGTGATGGCAGTCGTTATTGTGTTAATTTGTATTTGAGACCGTTATGCCAGACCTTGCCAAAGGCCTTGCTGACATCTCGTAGAATAATGTTGATCAGGTGCTTGTTAGCGAGACCGAGAGCAATCTTCTCATAAGCGAGGGCTATAGCACTCTCGGTCCCCCTGTGTGGCCAAAGTCGTATTGCCTACTGTTGTGTTTTTGTTTTCCAGGTATGTGGTGAGTTATTAGCCTCTCCAGTAGTTTCCCGGGAACTTCCAGCAATGAGATGGGGCGGTAGTTCACCACCTCATGTGCTGACTTCCCCGACTTCGGTAGGAGAGTGATGGTGGCGTATTTAATTTGGTTGGGGAAATATCCTGTTACCAATGCTGCGTTAAAGATATGGCGTATCATAATGGGTGACAGATGTTTTATGATTGTTTTGTTTATGTTGCTTGCTCCTGATGTTGTGTTTTTGGTGTGTGTGATGGTGTTCAATATTTCTTCTGACATGATTGGTATGGAGAGGGGATTGCCCTCTGTGAGATTGTTTAGTCTAATGATGTTTTCTGGGAGAACTATGTTTCAGTGTTGATGTAGGTAGTGTGTTACCTTGGTCTCTGTGGTGTGATCAAATCGGGTGTTCTCGGTGGGGGAGATTTGGAAATTCTGTTGCCAAAATTCCCTGTGGAGAATCTCCATTTCCCCCACCGAGTCAACCTTCTGTCTGTTTGTGTACAGGTATGTGGTGGTTTGTTTGTTCGGCCCCATGAGCATTTTGAAGGAGCTCTTTCGTGTTTTGACATAGTGTCTGTGCTAGTGATTCCCAGTGTGGTTCATTCATTACTTTAATTTTGGAGTTCTCTGTTTTGTGTGCGTAGTTGTGCGTCCCAGCCATGTGTTAGTGATAGTTCATGCAATTGCCTGTATGTATTTTAAGCAATATCAGACAAAGTGTTTTATTGTAGTGAGGGATAGTTTTGTATGTTGTTTTGGGGATGTTGGCCTGTCTGTCTGTGTACCACTGTTAAAGGGGGATTTTTACTGTGTGTCGGTTGCCCCTTGATATCATTACTTGCGTCTTCAAGTGCTTATTTGAAGCCCTCCCAGTTTGCATATTAGAAGGATTCTCGGGGTTGTCTTGGGATCATAATAGGGTTTGCTGAGTGTTAATATGACCGGAAAGTGGTCGCTGGATGTGATATCGTCTGTTACGTGGTGGTCTGTGGTTTGAAAGAACTATGTCAGGTGTTGTTGCTGTGTTATAGGCAATGTATGTTGGTGTATATGGACCGAAGTGTGTCAGTCTACCTTGTATGTATGAGGCAAGGGCTCTGCCTATATTGTTGGTGTAGCTGTAGCTAAACAATGGGTGATTTGCATTAAAGTTTCCCATGATGTATGTTGGATTGTCATGCCTTAGGAGCTGCAAGATATCTGGTTCTGGAATGTAAGGTGTATGTGGTGGTAGGTATAGTGTTGCCAGTATGATGGGTCCTTGTGGTGTATTTATTTCGACTGCCAAGAGATCAGGGTGGAAGTTATTGATGATTTTATGTTGGATCTTGTTTTTGATTGCTATAGCTACGCCTCTTCACAAAATAAATTTCTCCAAATATTCAACAGACGCTAAATGCATCGGACATACAGCAGTAGCAACAGTAGTAGCAGTCTCTGCATTTTCCTAATTCAAATATGGCCCCTTGTTGGGCGCACTTTACGAGCAATTTCCATTACGTGCCAGAGTAAATTCCTTTCATAATAAGACGTAAAAAAATTAAAAATATGAGCTTTGGCAGAATAGGAATGGGACTGGCCATCACCTCAAGTAGGGTATATTATCTGACAGCCCTTTCCAGCCAGCTATGAGCTCATGATGGTAAAAAACTTCAGTTTTATGGCATGTACTCTAAAGAAAAATAATAAAATGTGGAATTTTAGACACAGAGAGCAGAAAAGACGGTTGGGGGCGATGAAATTAAAGTTTGAAAAAAAATAAAAATGGGTATGGAGGAGGCACAAGGGGTGGGGGAGGTCAAAAAGTTCATAATTACCGAACTCCAAATCCCTTTGTTGGCTCGGGGTGAAGCGGGGGGGGGGGGGGGGGAGGGGCGGTGAACAACATGAATACCCTTGACCAACCCTTCGACACTGATCAAAACTTATTGTGAAATTTTAGATCTCAGTTGGCTGTATCAGACCCGCCCCCCCTTTTTTTTTTTGAGGGGGTGGGGGACACACCTGCTCCTATTATTGCCCTAGTTAATATATATATATATAAATATATATATATATATATATATATATATATGCCCGCCTATATTTGTACACTTATACTCTATTTCAGCATTTCCTCACTTAACTTCCACTGCCGTGCCCACGTGACCAACTCTGAATTCCGAACATGGCACCACTTTAAAATTCCATTAATTTTTATTAAATCGAAATCATTCAGTACAAACAAAATAGTCAAGTGCATTCTTTCGCTAGCCTGGAGATAATGAGGAAGAAAGTCTCTATGAACAAAGTCTCGGCGGTGCTGGGATCCACGGCAGCATTGGTCCTCAGTCAGTGGGATCATGTGAACCAGATTTGGGTAAGTGCCAGTAATATTAAACAGGGATATGGACCACCAGTTGAGAACCGCTGCATAACAGTTACGGATGAGCACTCTTTTATGAAAAATTTGGTGTCGTTAAAACAATCGAAAATTATTTATAGGATTCATTTCTACTTCGTACCTGACATAACTGCGAGACAGCCAGCGCATTTGCATCAAGCATTTTTGTATTTATATACGAAAGGGGCTGTTGGGGTTTTGGTTTACACCATGTCTGAGTCGTATGTGGTTGAGAAGATAGATAGATATTTAATTCACGCCGATTATTGATGGTTAACATCAAATGTTGTGGTATTTAAAAAAAAAAAAAAACTGTGTCGTTTGGCTAGTGGACGAGTGTATGATATTCGTGAATAAATCGGTTTCAGTAAAATACTTCTAAACATCACGAGAAATCTGCAATAAGTTTTTTGATAAGTTTGAGACAAAACACTTCAAAATACGAATTCAAATCCTTCAGAATTAAAAATACATTTGGAACAAGTAAAAATATACACCTCAGCATTAAATAATTTTCTTTCCAGAAAGACAAAGGAAGAAAAAATTGTATGTAAAGACAAACCTGTCTATGAATTTTACAAAACAATGACAAATGTCTAATTAACGCTTGATAGACTCTTTACGAATATAATTGGAATGGAGTCAGGTATATGTTCCTATTAGAATCATGCATACTTTCCTGTTCTTGTGTGTCTAACAATACAAAGACACCTGAACACATCTATGCTTTAATAATAATTTCATTCTCATGATAGAAGCTCCTTCGACAATGACATCCTTCACTGACTACAAAGCAACGTAAGACGTCCAATAATGGCTGCTGTTAGAATCTGTCAGAATCTTAGACCAGTGGTTCTTAGCCTTATCCAATGTACACACCGCTTTCAAATCAGCAGTCAGTTCTCGCACCTTCTGAATTACACGCGTTGGTTTTTCTTAATCTTTATTGACAAAGCTGACAATTTTTTGTTTTGTTTGTGTGACAAAAATAACATGCGTATACAAAAATATATTTGGTATAATTTTTCAAAGCTCACGCGCACCCTAGGAACCAGGGAGCGGTATTCATGAAAGGTCTTAGACAAAAAAAAAAAAAAAAAAAAAAAAAAAAAAAAAAAAAAAAAAAAAAAAAAAAAAAAATTCCCCTTTGCTACATCTCAAAGTTAATACTGGCACTAGAACACATTTATATTGTAATAAACTTTGATAATCTATTGTACTAACACCCTAAGGTAAATATGGCAATACATCTTGCTTTTATCACAACGGTAATATTACACATTAAGTACATGTAAATGTGACGTGGCATCGCTATGCTTATTGTCTTTGCATCAGCTGTAAAGGCGGGCGCCGCTATTTGTATCTTTTTAATTAAATAAAAATGCAGGAGACGGCTCTACTAACGTTTGATAATTTATCAAAAGAGGCCTCGAAGCTTTTCTTATCATTTCCAAAGCGGAGTAATCTTCAACGGAGGAAAATTTGCATGGGGGAAAATTAATGAGTCCTTACATGTTAGGACAAGATTAAGAGAGTCCTTGTGGACGTGCATCGGTAAAATATAAGAAACGACTAAATCAATGTCTCGCAGTAAAGCAAAAGGGTCTTCTAAGATTTTTCTATCATATTCGATGCAGAATTATCTTCAAATTTGTGTAAAATTGATTTGTTGTTTTAAAGACATGCAGTGACAACAAATCTATGGATGCCTAAATTTTAGTTGAACATGTAAAATGTGAAACACTATTGTAACCAAAGGCAGTATGTGGTTTTAACATATTACTGCAATAAGTTCTTCACAGAGTCTATAACGAAGTAAATGTTTATTTCATACCCAGCATTAACTTTGAGATGTAGCAACAGGGCAAGTCGTAGACTTTTTATTTAAGACAAATTGTAGAGTCTGAGACCTTTTGTGAATAACGCCCGAACGTCGCACCTCCGGTTAAGAACGACCCACTGCTTAAAACCTTGGAGATCCTGAGACCAACGTCATAATTTTGTGCTTTCTGCTTAATACACTCTGGAGGGAGGAGGGGGACGAGGGCCTTGTGAAAATGATGTAAAAAAGATGACCCTAATATGATTGGCTGGAAGTTATTTGGGTTACACTGTCCCACGTCGACCGGTCTGATGATGGGGTTTCTAGTTTTGTTTCAGAAAATCACAACTCTATCCTCAGTGAATTTGTCCTAATTCCTAAATCTTTAAGGTCATTGTATCCTAAAATATGTCACAGATGATAAGCTTTTTAAAATATTACATATCTAATGTGGTAACTACATACTATTACTTCACTGTAGAATTTTGAACAGCATATCGCCTCTCAAATTAATCAGACCTTGCTTTCTCCCTTAGTTAATTTAAAAGTAAAAACATTAATTCCATTCCACTTATTTTCTAATAAAAACTGGTGGGGAGAGGTCGTCATACCTGCTCTGCGGTGCTTTTCCTGGTCAATCATGTGGTTAAAAAAAACAGTTTGGTGCATAGAGCTTTTAAAAAGAAATGGTCTGTAATACTACTGAAGGCCTGTTTTACTGATTGATATTGAGCATTGATAGACTTCCCAACGTTAAAAATTGAGCTAATATGTAATTAAATACTGAAGAAATCAAATACAACATAGTTCTCGAGCATTAGATTCATGTTGATGGATGTACATCAACCAGTGACACCAACGTATAATAAATATTTCTAGCTTAGTGTCTTACAAATCTCAAATATATATGTTATTATTATTCAGCTAAAATCTAAAATCTTCTTTGCAATTATACACTCTAAAAAACTTCTTTGTTTAATATCAAACCCACCTAGTCGGCCTCAATTTGCTCTTTGAAAGTCTGAGTTGATTTGTCCGGACCCGCTAGACGAGGCTCCAGACGGGTTTTCAGACTCATTAGCTCTGGACGAAGTTCTAAATGCAGCATTAGGAAAGAGGGTCAAACCGCGGCGTTTTCGAAGAACAAAATGACACTATCAACAATTCGTTTTACCTTTGTAACCCTGGCCTTCCCGTCGGGCAATGGCTGTGCAAAGAGCTCTCGAATCCCGTTCTCTCGGTCGCTTTTGTAGGCTGCTTGAAGATGCTCCATCTTCAGGCCACTTGCA
>NC_061844.1:13967580-13990080 GCF_019202785.1 Penaeus chinensis
AGGGCCTCTCTCTTCTTTTTCTCCTACTCTCTCTCTCTCTCTCTCCCTCTCTCTCTCTCTTCTCTCTTTTCTCTCGGTGGGCCCCTCTCTCTCTCTCCTTCTCCTCTCTCTCTCTCTCGTGAGGGCCTCTCTTCTTCTCGTGAGGGTCTCCCTCTCTCTCTTCTCTCGTGAGGGCCTCCCCCTTCTCTCTCTCTCTCTCTCTTTGGGTTCTCTCTCTCTTCTCTCTCTGTGTTGAGGCCTCTCTCTCTCTCTTCTCTCTCTTCGGGGGCCTCTCTCTTCTCTCTCTCTCTCTCCTCTCTCTCTCTCTCTCCTTTGGGCCTCTCTCTTCTTCTCTCTCTCTCTCTCTCTCTCTCTCGTGAGGGCCTTTCTCTCTCTCTCTCTCTCTTCTCTCTCTCTCTCTCTCTCGTGAGGGCCTTTCTCTCTCTCTCTCTCTTCGTGAGGGCTCTCTCTCTCTCGTGGGGCTCTCCTTTTTCTCTCTCTCTCTCTCGTTGAGGGCCTCTCTCTCTCTCTCCTCCTCATTCTCCTCGTGACGGGCCTTCTCTCCTCTCTCGTGAGGGCCTCCTCTCTCTTCTCTCTCTCTCTCTCTTCTCTTGAGGCCCCTCTCTCTCTCTCTCTCGTAGGGAGGGCCTCTCTCCTCCTCTCTCTTCTCCTCTTCTCTCGTGAGGGCTCTCCTCTCTTCTCTCTCTCTCTCGTAGCCCCTCTCTCTCTCTCTCTCTCGTGGGCCTCTCTCTCTCTCTCTCTCTCTCTTTGGTGAGGGCCCCTCCTCTCTCTCTCTTCTCTCTCTCTCTCGTGAGGGCCTTTCTCTCTCTCTCTCTCTCGTGAGGGCCTTCTTCTCTCTTCTCTCTGGGCCTTCTCTCTCTCTCTCTCTCTCGTGAGGGCCTTTCTCTCTCTCTCGTGAGGGCTCTCTCTCTCTCTCTCTCGTGAGGGCCCTTCTCTCTCTCTCTCTCTCGTGAGGGCCTTCTCTCTCTCTCTCTCTTCTCGTGAGGGCCTTCCTCTCCTCCCTCTCTCTCTCTCTCTCTCGTGAGGGCCTCCTCTCTCTCTCTTCCTCTCTCGTGGGGCCTCTTCTCTCCTCTCTCTCTCTCTCTCGTGGAGGGCCTCTCTCTCTCTCTCTCTCTCTCCTCTCTCTCTCTCTCTGGGCCTCTCTCTTCTCTCTCTCTCTTGTGGGCCTTTTCTCTCTCTCTCTCTTCTCTCTGTGAGGGCCTCTCTCTCTCTCTCTCTCTCTCTCTCTCTCGTCTCTCTCTCTCTCTCTCTCTCTCTCTCTCTCTCTCTCTCGTGAGGGCCTCTCCTCTCTCTCTCTCTCTCTCTCTCTTCCCCTCTCTCTCTCTCTCTCTCTCTCTCTCTCTCTCTCGTGAGGGCCTCTCCTCTCTCTCTCTCTCCTCTCTCTCTCTCTCTCCGTGAGGGCCTCTCTCTCTCTCTCTCTCTCTCTCTCGGAGGGCCTCTTCTCTTCTCTCTCTCTCTCTACTCTCCTCTCTCTTTTCTCTCTCGTGAGGGCCTCTCTCTCTCTCTCTCTCTCTCTCTCTCTCTCGTGAGGGCCTCTCTCTCTCTCTCTCTCTCTCTCTCTCGTGAGGGCCTCTCTCTCTCTCTCTCTCTCTCTCTCTCTCGTGAGGGCCTCTCTCTCTCTCTCTCTCTCTCTCTCTCTCTCTCTCTCTCTCTCTCTCTCCTCTCTCGTGAGGGCCTCTCTCTCTCTCTCTCTCTCTCTCTCTCGTGAGGGCCTCTCTCTCTCTCTCTCTCTCTCTCTCTCTCGTGAGGGCCTCTCTCTCTCTCTCTCTCTCTCTCTCGTGAGGGCCTCTCTCTCTCTCTCTCTCTCTCTCGTGAGGGCCTCCTCTCTCTCTCTCTCTCTCTCGTGAGGGCCTCTCTCTCTCTCTCTCTCTCTCTCTCTCTCTCTCTCTCTCTCTCTCTCTCTCTCTCTCTCTCTCTCTCTCTCTCTCTCTCTCTCTCTCTCGTGAGGGCCTCTCTCTCTCTCTCTCTCTCTCTCTCTCTCTCTCTCTCTCTCTCGTGAGGGCCTCTCTCTCTCTCTCTCTTCTCTCTCGTAGGGCCTCTTCTCTCTCTCTTCCTCTCTCTCTCCTCTCTCTGGGCCTCTTCTCTTCTCTCTCTTCGTGAGGGCCCTCTCTCTCTCTCTCTCTGCCTCTTCTCTCTCTCGTGAGGGCCTCTCTTCTCTCTCCTCTCTCTCTCTTCTGAGGGCCTCTCTCTCTCTCTCTCTCTCTCTCGTGAGGGCCTCTCTCTCTCTCTCTCTCTCTCTCGTGAGGGCCTCTTCTCTTCTCCTCTCTCCCTCTCTCTCTCTCTCTCTCACCTCTCTCTCTCTCTCTCTCTCTCGAGGGCCTCTCTCTCCTCTCTCTCTCTCTCTCACCTCTCTCTCGAGGGCCTCTCTCTACTCTCTCTCTCTCTCTCTCTCGAGGCCTCTTCTCTCTCTCTCTCGAGGGCCTCTCTCTCTCTCTCTCTCTCAGGGCCTCTCTCTCTCTCTCTCTCTCGTAGGGCCTCTCTCTCTCTCTCTCTCTGAGGGCCTCTCTATCGTGGGCTCTCTCTCTCTCGTGAGGGCCCTCTCCTCTCTCTCTCGCTCTCTCTCATCTCGTGAGGGCCCCTCTCTCTCTCCTTCTCTCTCTCTCTCTCACTCGCTCTTCGTAGGGCCTCCTCTCTCTCTCTCTCTCTCTCTCTCTCGAGGGCTCTTCTCTCTCTCTCTCTCTCTCTCTCTCGAGGGCCTCTCTCTCTCTCTCTCTCTCTCTCTCTCTCTAGCCTTCCTCTCTCTCTCTCTCCTCTCTCTCGAGGGCCCTCTCTCTCTCTCTCACTCTCTCTAGCCTCTCTCTCTCTCGTGGGCATCTCTCTCTCTATGCCTCTCTCTCTCTCTCTCTCTCTGAGGGCCTCTCATCCTCTCTTCTCTCTCTCTCTCTCTCTCTCTCTCTCTCGTCCTCTCTCTCATCCACTCTCTCTCTAGCCTCTCTCTCTCTCTCTCTCTCTCGTGAGGGCCTCTCTCTCTCTCTCTCTCTCTCTCGAGGGCTCTCTCTCTCTCTTCTTCTCGAGGGCCTCTCTCTCTCTCTCTCTCTCTCGAGGGCCTCTCTCTCTCTCTCTCTCTCTCGAGGGCCCCTCTCTCTCTCTCTCTCTCTCTCTCGAGGGTCTCTCTCTCTCTCTCTCTCTCTCTCTCTCTCGAGGGCCTCTCTCTCTCTCTCTCTCTCTCTCTCGAGGGCCTCTCTCTCTCTCTCTCTCTCTCTCTCGAGGGCCTCTCTCTCTCTCTCTCTCTCTCTCTCTCGAGGGCCTCTCTCTCTCTCTCTCTCTCTCTCGAGGGCCTCTCTCTCTCTCTCTCTCGTGAGGGCCTCTCTCTCTCTCTCTCTCGTGAGGGCCTCTCTCTCTCTCTCTCGTGAGGGCCTCTCTCTCTCTCTCTCTCTCGTGAGGGCCTCTCTCTCTCTCTCTCTCGTGAGGGCCTCTCTCTCTCTCTCTCTCTCTCTCTCGTGAGGGCCTCTCTCTCTCTCTCTCTCTCTCTCTCGAGGGCCTCTCTCTCTCTCTCTCTCTCTCGAGGGCCTCTCTCTCTCTCTCTCTCTCTCTCGAGGGCCTCTCTCTCTCTCTCTCTCTCTCTCTCTCTCTCTCTCGAGGGCCTCTCTCTCTCTCTCTCTCTCTCTCTCTCTCTCTCTCTCTCTCTCTCGAGGGCCTCTCTCTCTCTCTCTCTCTCTCGAGGGCCTCTCTCTCTCTCTCTCTCTCTCTCTTCTCTCTCTCTCTCTCTCTCTCTCTCTCTCTCTCTCGAGGGCCTCTCTCTCTCTCTCTCTCTCTCTCTCTCTCGAGGGCCTCTCTCTCTCTCTCTCTCTCTCTCGAGGGCCTCTCTCTCTCTCTCTCTCTCTCTCTCTCTCTCTCTCTCTCTCTCTCTCTCTCGAGGGCCTCTCTCTCTCTCTCTCTCTCTCGAGGGCCTCTCTCTCTCTCTCTCTCTCTCTCTCTCTCGAGGGCCTCTCTCTCTCTCTCTCTCTCTCTCTCTCTCTCTCTCTCTCTCTCTCTCGAGGGCCTCTCTCTCTCTCTCTCTCTCTCTCTCTCGAGGGCCTCTCTCTCTCTCTCTCTCTCTCTCTCGAGGGCCTCTCTCTCTCTCTCTCTCTCTCTCGAGGGCCTCTCTCTCTCTCTCTCTCTCTCTCTCGAGGGCCTCTCTCTCTCTCTCGTGAGGGCCTCTCTCTCTCTCTCGTGAGGGCCTCTCTCTCTCTCTCGTGAGGGCCTCTCTCTCTCTCTCTCGTGAGGGCCTCTCTCTCTCTCTCTCGTGAGGGCCTCTCTCTCTCTCTCTCGCGAGGGCCTTTTTTTCTCTCTCTCTCTCTCTCCCTCTTTCTTCTTAAAAGGAGAGAGAGAGAGAGAGAGAGAGAGAGAGAGAGAGAGAGAGAGAGAGAGAGAGAGAGAGAGAGAGAGAGAGAGAGAGAGAGAGAGAGAGAAATCTTGGTTGTCTGTCTGACACCATATGCTTCTTTCCACACACTATTGTAGGACCCATATCTCCTGTTCTTATACTATTTACATCAGCTGTGTAAATACCGTTTCTTAGACATTACATGCGCATGAATATTGGAATGGTAAGTCTTTAAATGTGTTGAATAGAAGGATTATTGGGTCCCCAAAGACTAGGTTTTATATTTTACAAAGTAAAAGTTAAAAATATTTTTATTATCTTTAAAAATCAGTGAAATAAAATCGATGCCATATACAATATTTACAAAGCAGTAACTATACAGTATATCAATAATATCCTGGTTTAGTACAGATGGTCTCATAGACTTTGTTGGTGACGGTGGTGGTCTGGGTGTGGTAGTGTGGTACATAGTGTGTGGAAGTGATAAGGCTAAGCTGAGGCGCCTCGACCCACAGATTCGTTGTCACATACACAGGCTGTGTCACAACCTCTACCTGTAAAGAGAAGATTCTCATGACATCTGGGGAAACATGTGTTCTCTAACTAGTTGGGAGATCCATAGGCCAGCCAGAAAGATCCTTTTTGCCTACACCAAGATTCTACTCACTCCAAGCAGAAAATCTCGTTATACTGATCTCAATCTCAGGAGAATCCGACGACAGGAGAAGGGTCTTAGAATGGGCTTTAACACTCACAAAGGTAGTTAAGAGTACTTGCACAGAAAGGAATATGTCGATAGTCTTCAAACATACGACCGCACTCTTTACCCCAACCCCTCTGCAGAGGCATTCACTAATTTCACGATTACCTATCCCGAGGGACCTGGTAAGAAGCAATAAAGAAAAGTCACCTTGCCTTGTTATATCACCTGTGGGCGAGGGTGAGGACAGACGGGGAGGAGACTATGTTTAATGGTTAATGGTTAAAAGCAAAATAAATGTGCTAAACATCTAAGGTCATGTAGCACTATAGTAAATGGTAATGAAGGGTGGTTGAGTTAGTGATTATTTGTCAAAGTTGGGCAAAGGAATTGACGAGTAAATGGGTTAAGGTTGGGTAAGGTAATGTATAGGGGTTAGATCAAGTGAAGGATGTATATGCGTTTGAGGAAGGAAAACAGGTTGTCAAAGCAGAAAGTGAGAGATTCTGTAAGGATGTCTGATAAGTTGGGATGTCTATGTAGGGAGGACGTGGGCATGACAATAGAATATGTGGGACTGAAAGAGGAACATTCGGAAACCGCGAATGTATCAATGAAGGATAGTTATACTTTCGTTGATTTACTGGCAAAGATTGCAGTGCGTGTTGGAGAATTTGAAGGGGTAGGTGCTAGAGGGTGGGATAAAGAATGAGGTTTGGGAGGTGGTGTTGTATCAGGAAGGGTGTCGGGAGGTAGAGGGTCTGGGGAAGAGGGTACTTGTGACATGAGGGATTCACGTGTGTATCCAGGAGGGAGTGGAAGGGATAGAAGTGATTGTGGGAGGGTTAATATAGGTGGGGCTGGAGTCGGGGGGAATGGGTTTTGTTGGGATGGGGTAGGAGGATTGGGTGTAGGGAGAATATGAGTAGGAGAAGGATGGATATCGGCAGTTGTAGAATTTAAAGGTGACCGAGTATTAGTTTGGGACTCGATTATGTAGTTCTGGATATCTTCAAGAGTTTCTGTATTGGAGTTGGTTGGGGTGTTTTGTGAGATAAAGGTTTTCTTGTGAGGGGGGGAAGATAAGTCTGGTGTCTGATAAATAGGGGCAAAGGAAGGTGGAGGTGATTGTGTGGTAGGGGAAGAGGGGGTGGAACGTTTATTCTGTTTGCTGCGGGTAGTGTGGGGAGGGAGAGGGGAAGGTGTTGGGGCTGTAGTAGAGATTGGAGTGTCTGGATTTAGGATGGCAAAAGAATTTGACTGGGGAAGGTAGGAGGTAGAAAAGGGAAAGTTAGATGTAGGGGGGTTATGTTTAGGAGAAGGTGTAGGAGCTACGGGGGTAGGGGGAGTGGCAGAGTGAGCAACATTACTAGAGTAGGGGGTAAGAGAAAAACCTCGTCGACGAGCCTCTTGTCTGGCTTCACGTAGAGTGAGTCCAAGTCTGAATCTGAGAGTTGCTACCTCACTCAAATTTGTAGGTGGGGCAGCCTCTATAAAATACATTATGGGGGCCGCCACAGTTTGCACATGTGCGTGATTGTGCAGAGCAGTTTGATCGAGTATGGCCAGGTTGGGCACATAGCGGGCATCTAGCTGTGGAATGACAGTGTTTGGCTGGGTGTCCTAAACGCCAACAATTTTGACACTGACGAGAAGGACAGGTAGGGATTCCCCACCTATGTAAACATTAAAGGGAAAGTCATGTCTACGGAAAGTAATTTTGGCAATGTTAATGGATTTCTTACGATTTCCTCTGGGAGGAATGGAGTAGCATTGTATATATGTTGCATCATAGTCTGTGATACAGGCGAATAAGTCCTCTCAACAATCTGACCATTCTTTGTCATAGATTGGGCAATCTGTTGGGGAGATAGAGACAGTTCCGGTGCAAGTATTGAGGGTTGGATGAGGTTCTGTAGGGATGGGATTACCACATAGATCAGTTAGTTTTGTTAATGCTATAGCTTGGTTTTCAGTTGTTACTGTGCCGAGACGGGAGTGGTCGGGTCGGCTACGGAAAGAGACTTTGCCTACTTGTTTTTCGAGGCATTGCTGGAAGAGGAGGGGGTTTTTAGAGTAGGGAGCTGTGGGAGCGATCACGAAAAATTGGTCCCATTTGGCTGGGCTAAATAGAGTATTTAGGATTCTTGTAGAGGTGGGGGTAGAAGAAGTGCGGGGACGTGTGGAGGAGGGAGTAGTGTTGAGGGGGGTAGTGTTATGGGGAGGTGGGCAATAAGGTTGTAAGGTAGTAATAAGGGGAGATGAGGTGGTTGATGAAGATTGTGGGAATAAAGGTGTTGAAGTTGAGCATGTTGGGAGAGTAGAAACTTCTCCTGGGGGTTGGTTGTTGATTAGGGTTGATACTGTACTAGTATGCATTGATGAGGGGGTAGTTGTTGCGGTGTTCAGAGCCGTGGTCAAAGGAGAGCCGGGATTGGGGCTATTTGATAAAGGGGCATGCCTCATTGCCCCTAAGAGTGGGGTTACGTCTTCATTATTGGCCATGATAAGCCTGGAGTATGTTGGGGAGAAAAATAGTCCACCCCTCAGGGTCCCCTTGAGGGGTAAGGGCCAGGTATGGCAGGGGAATATCGTGCCCATGGTTCCCTCAGGCCGTTCAGGACTGACAAAGTCAGCCTTTCATCCTTACAGCATATATGATATGATATTTGATATGATGTGGACATAGGGGCGTAGCCGGCTAGAGTATTCTCCTGCTCATTGCCGGGGATTCCAATATGGCGTGGCACCCAGTCATATTGATTGTTTTATGGCGTGTGGACTGATAAAACAACCAGTTTTGGATCTTACAAACAAGGGGGTTGGTTGAGTGTATTGACTTTTGAGAGTTAGTGAGTTACAGGAGTCAGTAAAAATTGTGAAAGAGGAAGAGGGGAGTATGTGTTTAAAGGCAAAAAGGAGTGCATAGAGTTCTGTAGTAAGGACACTGGATTCAGGAGGGAGGGGGTATTTGAAAGTACAAGTTGGGAAGGTTACTACAAAACCAACACTGGAGGTGGATTTAGAGCCATCAAAGTAAACATGAATACTGGAGGATTGAATGGAGACATGGTCAAGGAAATGGGTAAGAAGGACAGCAGGAGGAATATTTGATTTTGGTGGGTCAGGGAATATCGAGGAGCAAATTTGGGGGTAAGGTATAAGCCATGGAGGGACAGAATGGACAGAAATCCGGGGAGGTCGGAGATGGGGAAAAGGAGAATGGGAGGAGGGTATCCATGCGAGTGGAGAAAGGAGTAGGTAATCGTGGAGAAGCAGCAAAGGTAGAAAGAAGGGATCGTGGGATAGTTTATTGAGGGAAGGTTAGTGGATCTGAGCATAGCATTGGAGAGAGAAGTCGTCGAGAGAGATGGTATGCCTGATTCAGTCTACAGGCTCTCAACTGGAGAGGAATGGAAGACACCTAGGGCTAAGCGAGGACCACAGTGATGGATTGAATCAAAATGGGCAAGGAGAGAAGTTAAGGCAGAGGAGTAGATATGGCATCCATGATTGAGAGTGGAGAGGATCAAGGTAACATGAAGATGAAGGAGAGTTTTGCGATCTGAGCCCCAGGATATATGGGATAGGGTTTGTAAGATTCGGAGACGGCAGTGGGCTTTTTCTTTACTGTAAAGGATATGGTCTTGCCAGGACAGTTTGGAGTAAAAAATAATGTCTAGGAATTTGCCAGAAGAACGGTGTTGGAGTGGAGTGGCATATAAGAAGAGTGGAGGTTGAGGACCTACACGTGTGCGAGAGAAAAGGATGGAGAAAGATTTGGAGGTAGCATGCGGAAGCTATGGTTTGTGGCCCACGAAGTTACTAGTGATATTGCAGACTGAAGAAATTGGTAGAGATTTGGTATGGATCTGGCAGAGGCATAGATGGTTAAATCATCAACATAAGAGTGATGACCGGGCTCCTGGTGGTATACTGTACTAGTAGGCATTGAGGAGGGGGTAGTTGTTGTAGTGTTCGGAGCCTTGGGTCAGGGAATCGGGATTGGGGCTATTTAATGAAGGGGCAAGCCTCATTGCCCCTAAAAGTGGAATAACATCTTCATTATTGGCCATGGTAAGCCTGGGGTATGTTTGGGAGAAAAAAAAGTCCACCCCTCAGGGTCCCCTTGAGGGGTAAGGTAGGGGAATACCGTGCCCATGGCTCCCCGAGGCCGTTTAGGACTGGCACAAAGTCAGCCTTTTACCTTTCAGCACGGCTCTCACACCTTAGGAAGTGGATAGTAGAAGGGATTGGTGAAGGGACAAACGAAAAGTATGAGTGGAAAAAAGACCATGCAAAATTAGTGGAGTCGAGGGCTGAGTCCCAAGGTTGGGGAGTTCCCCATCATTGGGTCTCAGTCTCCGCCTCCTAAGCCCCCCCCGCGACAACAACGGGTAAGGGATTGGGGGGGGGGCCCTTGAGGGGTAAGGGCTAGACATCTAGCCCTCTCTGAGTCTAGCCGCTGTGGTGATCAGACGTGCTTTTGCCTCCTCTCAGCCGCAGCCCCGCAACTCGGCAAATCATGCGTTCTCATGCTCCTACAGTGTTATAGGGTAATCTGACCCCTCCCCTCGGGTTTGAGGGGGCTAATCAGGGGGCGTCCCTGGTGCTTCCTCGGGCAGCTTGCACGAGCTCTTATCCCCAGGGAGAAAGGGGACCCTTGGCCCAGGGTAATGTGCTCCCCTCCCAGGGTACCGGGACCTCAGCCCTAGGATATGGGCCCCCCGCCCACAAAGATGGCAGCCAGGGTCAAGGCCGTCCCCAGGCCCAGGGTGAGGGGCCCCTTCACAGTAACAGCAATGATACAACTGCAAACAGTGTAAATCAATTTGATAAAGCAATCTATCAATTCGGCAGTGTAACAATATTGCTAAACAATTCTGTGTTTCGTTGCTATTAACAGTCATGGCCAAGGACGGTCATCTGTGATCAAATAAAAAATATTACAGGCCGGCTGAAATCGAACAAGCCCATAACATTGTAATCAGTTTGTCCGACTCTAGAAAACCCAGGAACACGACACGGGACACCAAGTGGATGATAAACATTATCGTGCACCTAAGAAATCAGTTATTTCTACTTTTGTAATTTTTTTCCAAAAAAGTACAGACCAAGAAACACAGACCTGTAATGGGCCCTCCTTCACTGATCAAAATCTGATCGAGAACAAAATCGGCTTGTTTATCGGAATGTTCTCCGAACAGCAATTGTCCATAAATAAAAATCATTGGGCAAAAGCAAGCAGAGGGCACATCGGTCACACAAGAACCCCCCTACCCCCATCCCCCGCCCGTGATCAGACCACGTACGAAACCTTCCCTGTCGCATCTCCTCCTCCAGTCACAACGTCCCCTACCTCCACCCCAAACCCCTACTCCATACCTTCCAAACCCCTCCTCCACACCTCCCACGCCCATACCCACGATCGGCAGTGCTCTCCCAGAACCCTCCCCTTTCTCCCTGCCCGCGGCCAGCCAGCTGACTCGCGCCCTTGCCGACTCGCCGGCCTTCAACTATGCCGAGCCATCCACGTGCCCCTCGCCCGGCGCTCCTAGCCAGCAGACCCCGGCCCATACAGATTCCCCCGCCTCCCCCAAGTTCACTCCTGCCGTCAGACCCAAAACCAACATGCCAAAGAAGACCAAGGCTGAAGCTTCTACACAAGTAACACCTAAACGGAGCTTTAGAAAAAAAAAAAAAAAAAAAAAAAAAAAAAAAAACAGAACAGGAATAACAAGCCAACCGAACAACTCGACCCCAACCGCCACTTGGAGGAAACAGCCCAGCAGCAGGCGCAAGGGGCTACCGCCCTACCCACTGCCCCCCCACCTCCAGCAGTGCCACTAGTCATCATTAACAACTATGCAGAACGGTCCACACAAGATGATGTTGAAGACGGTTACAAAAAAGTCATATCGAGAAACCAGAGAAGAAAAGACAAACAAGACCGAGAACACCAAAGCCGCTAAAGGGAGCAGATCGTCCAGACACAGTCTACCTTTACATCACCAGTTGTCACCCAGACACTAACGAAGAGGACATTGAACACTTATCAGAAAAGTTTCAAAACATTTCTAGTGTAAAAGCCCACAAGACAGTGATGACACATGCCTACTACACCAGCTTTGCGGTGTCAGTAAGGGGAAAGGACAAAGCCCGAGCTAGTTATAGACTGATCATTTCCCGACAATGTTAAAGTGTTCCTAAATAAAAATAAGTACAAGCGCGATCAGAATGTTTGATAAGGCAACGCCTTCAGCGTTACCAGTGACTAGATCGCATAGTGCCATAAAAATAGAACATATAAATGCGCAGTCTCTCCTCGGACATTTTGAAGAAATTAAAATGCTAGTTGAGGAGAGAATCAGACATATGCACAAGTGAAACATGGCTCCACCAGGAAATGGTTAGTAATTTCATAAATATTCCAAATTTTAATGTTTATAGATGTGATGCAGGGCGAGGAGGAGGAGTATGTATATATGTACGGGATACCCTGAAGTCAAACAGGATATCTACTACAGCAGTTAACAATATTGCCGTAGAAGAGGTCTGGGTTACTGTACAAAGCAACATGCTACCTTCCTTTATTATTGGCGCTGTCTATAGGCACCCCTATGCTACCTCGGACTCTTTTGAATACATTGAAAAGGTTTTCAGAGAAATGTCTTTAAAAAAGAAACCGTTTTTCATCCTAGGTGACCTAAATGATTTAACAGAATCTAACGCTAAGTTACCTAAGATGATAAAGAAAAATAAATTAGAACAAATAATAGATAATCCTACACGAATTACAGAAAACACCTCTTCTCTATTAGATTCAATAATAACTAACAGATCAGACCTCATCCTCCACTTCGATGTCATCCCGTTCCATGTTGCTGACCATGAACTCATCACGATAACGTTAAATATAAAGAAAACCAAGAGACACCCAGTAATAATTTTTTTTCGCGATTTCAAACACTACGATCCTCAATCTTTCTGCGAGCTCATCTTGTCTAAAGAAATGATTATCAGATATTTAATTGACATAATGTAAACAACCAAGTAACTATCCTAACGGACGTTATTAAAAGCAGTATTGATACGCTGGCTCCCTACGTAACACGAACCGTCAGACGTCCCCCTGCTCCATGGATAAATGATATCAAGAGAGCCATTAGCGATAGAAATAATGCTCACCAAACTCTTAAAAGTAACACAAATGAGGCTGCCTTTCATATAGATTACAAAGCAAAAAAGAAAAATGTAAAATTGCTAATTCAATGTGCAAAAAGAAATTACTTCAGAAATAAATTCACAGAATATAAGAACTCTGATAAAACATGGAAAATTGTTAGAACACTAGTGCCTCACAACAATCACCTCACTAGAGATTGCACAAGTCCCATACAAAGAACAGACCATTTTAATGACTTTTTTCAAAAATTGGTAAACTAACTTGCGAGAAAACAATTGCTTCTACATTACAACTAAATACAGATCGGACAAGGATTACAACTATTTTTTTCGGACCACAACCAGTGGACGTGCAAACAATATCAATATAACTCTACATTAATTAACAGTCATTATTAAAACCTTTCACTGGTTTCTTTCCATCGCTTTGGAAACATGGTATAGTAACACCAATTTTCAAGTCGGGGGATATAGACGATGTCAATTATTGCCCTATTACTATACTCCCTATATTATCCAAAATTCTTGAAAAAATTGTAGCAAATCAACTGACGAGTTTCCTAGAGGCCAAGAACTTATTATCTAAAACACAACATGGTTTTAGAAATAGGTTATCAACTGAGACAGCTTTACTGCAAATCACTGATGAAATTTATAACACTGACAAACATCAGGTAAATTTACTCACACTATGCGACCTTTCTAAGGCTTTTGATAGTGTTAACCATGAAATTCTCCTTAACAAATTAGTAAATCATAAAATTGATACCTTTTGGTTTAAAAGTTATTTATATACAAGGGCCCAATCGGTAAGAATCAATAATAGTATGTCATCAAAACAAGAAGTACGTTTTGGTGTTCTGCAAGGATCTATTTTAGGTGCGATTATTTAAAATTTTCACAAATGATTTATCAACAATAGCCCATAACTGCCTTCTAGTGCAGTACGCCGTTGATTCACAGTTTCTTCATAGTGATTCAGTAAACAACTTAAATACATAAATAAGAAACGTGCAAGATACTCTTAACACAAGCAAAATTATATTTTGACACTAATGGCCTTAAACTAAACCCACATAAAACTCAATGTATATTCATAGGTAGTCGGTAGAACATTGCTAAAATTCCCAGTGACAATCATGGAATTTGAAGGCTGCTCTATCAAACCGAGTACTTCAGTGAATAATCTAGGAGTAAAATTAGACAGATTCATGACATTTGATCCACACGTTGACAAAATACACAGGGAAGTAGTGGGTATCCTGGTATATCTTTATCACATAAGAAATCAGATCACTACTGAAACTAGAATCTTGGTTGTACAAACTCTAGCTCTAAGCATTTAACTACTGTTCAAACATTTGGGGTTCGACTAACAAAACCCAGATGCAAAAAGTGCAACAATTACAAAATTTTACTGCCAGAGTAGCACTAGGTAATATCAGTAAACTTGATCACATCACCCCGCATATCAAAAACTTTAAATGGTTAAAAGTTCACTCTAAATGCAGCTATGACACGTGTATTTATTTATAAACTCATTCATGGGAGTTATCCGAAATGGTTAATGCCCTTGCAAACCGTAGGGAACACATCAGGTGTCCGGACACGCCAAGTAAATTCCCTTTTTGTCAAGAGATCGAATACCTATACAGGGGCATGACAAATAGAAATACGTGGACCCAAGTTATGGAACATGCTACCAGATAATATAAGAGACATTAACAGCTTCTGTGATTTTAAAACAAAATTAAAAGAACACCTGTTAAATACTTAAATGTAAATATATACATTTATGTAAAGAATAACCATTGTAATTTAATGGAATAGTGTTTTGACTTTGACCGACATCTAAAGCAGGGGAATACCGTGCCCATGGCTCCCCTCAGGCTGTTCAGGACTGGCACAAAATCAGCCTTTCATCCTTTCAGCACGGCTCTCACACCTTAGGAAGTGGATAGTAGAAGGGACAGAAACGAAAAAGTAGGAGGGGAAAAGACCATGCAAAATTAGTTGAGTCGAGGGCCGAGTCCCAAGGTTGGGGAGTTCCCCAGCATTGGGTCCCAGTCTCCTCCTCCTCAGCCCCCCCCCCCCCCCCCCCACGTCAACAACGGGCAAGGGATTGTGGGGCCAAATTAGAGAAATAACATTAAGAACTCTGACTGTGTGAGGGTGTTGTAGAATTAGTCTGAGCAGTGATATGCAGCGGATATTTTCGTCTTTTTACGGTAAAAGTTGGCAGTGTTCTTTTCCCTCTATCCTTTTTCCGTCGCTCTCGATAACATTAACCCTCTGATGCACGTTTGCCCTTTACGAGTACATTATTGAAACCTGTTGAAACACTGATTTCGTATCAAACTGTATGCCCTCAACTTCATACAGTTTGATACAATCAGGCCAGCCAATCAGAGCACGATATTTTTCAGATACATTTCCCAGAAAAGGACTTCTGGGAAATAACGTTTCTGTGCCTTTTTAGCAGTAAATCAAGTACATGTTCACTCTATATGGGTAAGATTTGAAGTCGATCATGACGGTCGCTGGAACCACATGGCAAGAATTTCCAAGGTGTCCAAGTCATTTGAAAAAAAGATTTCTCAGATTCAGTCAAAAAAAGATTCAGTCAAAAAACATTTAAACTTTCCACAGCCTTGCGAAACGGAGGGTGGTGTGTTTAAAACAATACAAGTTACAGATCAGTCCGGTACTCTTACCAGTTTATTTGAAGCTTCTGCAATGTTTTGCTTGAAAAAAAATCAAAAAAAAATCAAGCATATTAAGTACTTTATTAGTTTTCTATTGACTTTTTTTTAATGTGAAAAAAAAAAAAACTTTTCCAAAACTTTGGATGTCGGTACAAACTTCGATATCGTATTTAGTAGCAACCATGATGCAATTTGAAACAATGTATCAAAGTGTTAAGAGGTTTCGGGGGGTTACCTAAAACGCCTTAATCGCGGTTATTGATTTCTGGTAATGGTCATCTACCGACCTGAAATTAGCTACTTGTACCTTCTTCGGCAACTTGAGGCGTGGTGAGGGTTATTGGGAAGGGATGGAAGGATGTGGTGTGGTTGGAAGGGAAGGGGGGTCCCTCTCTCCGTACCTTGATAAGGGATTATCTGTTACGGTCATTAACTATATTACACTCTTTAGTTATGGTTTGATTACGCACCTGGAACACACCGTTATCGGACTAACACCTTGACCTATGTCATATCCGGAAACCAGCTGGGTGGTTTACTTTTACTCTCTTGACCCATTATCTCTTCAGGTGGTTATGTTGCATCGGGTAGCGAGGGCATTTCTTGTTTGTTTACTTGTCGGTCCTTATTTAGATAGAGGGTATTTCGCTCATGCTAAATCTGCTTTGAAATCATACATTTAGGGGCGAGTTTTAAGATCTGTAAATTGAACGCCATGGTGCGCTTGTGGTCAACAGTTCATGAGAACCATGATTTTGTTCACATGTCTACTACCCATAAACATGTAAACTGCCTCCACGACCCGCTACCGAACTTTATGCCAAAACTCCTATGCTGACAGTTGTACAGGAACTCCTCATGCACCACCACCTCCTTTAGCTGGGCATGTTTATAATTCAACTATGCCAACATATCAACAAAAGCCATAGCCGCGTCTCCCAGCCACAGGGAGGGGAAAATGCATAAAGCCCAGCATTTAGGGGTTAACACAGCCATATCATTCAACTATAACAGATACTGGTACTCAAAGATAAAAACAATGCAAACCCACCTCTTGAGTCCAGACTGTGGTGATACTAGTCACAGGTACATTCACCGTTTCCCAGGATGTCTCGTACTCGGTGAGGGTAATCCATTCAGCTTCAAAGGTTGTTGTAGTGATTGTATTTGTTAGTGTGTATGTTATAACCTGTTGAGCGAAGTGTTGTTATTAGTATTAGTTTATCATGAAAGTCATTGAAACTGCAATATACTGTATCAATTTTTATTTCAGATAAAGTTCTTTGAACTTACCTCAAGGTTAGTCTGGGTTATGGTGTATGTAACAGTGTCAATCCTAGCAGACATTACCGTTTTCTCCTCCGGCACTATCTGGAAAGTGGAATGGGAGTGGTGCAGAAAGGTTAATCTTTGCAACTGCTGGAATGAAGTATTTGGATACAGCATACGAGATCAGAAATGCAAGTTTCAACGGGAAGACAATACTAGTTTCACAGATGAAAATCACGCATAAGCATTACTCACAATAGTTTCGGTCTTGTAAATGGGCGGCGCTGGTATTGTAACAGTAGACCGATTTATCACTGTCACAGGATATTTCAAGGTTTCAGTCACATGGACAAATTCCGTTTTCTGTAATTTCTCCCATACTGTCACCAGAGAGTGCACAACCTGTTGCACCTGTTTATTGGGAAGAAAGAAGAATTCGTTTCTTTGACTTGTGATAACTTGCTAATCATCAAATTTAAGATACTGAAATTTAATTTTCATCTAAAAGATCCGAAATCAAAGGTCACATGATCTGAATAATACAACCCCTTTATCTTAGACACTTTAAAGCCTCAAAATTTAAACATGTCTGGCAACGAACCCAGAACCTAACAAGCACACTTACCACTGCTTCTTCCCACACAGGTTTTATGTACAGTGGGCAGATAGGTTCATTCACATACTTCTGGGGAACATATCCATAAGGGCTCTGTCCATAGGTGTTGTGTTCGATGGGTACTAAGTAGGGGTCGATGGTATCATCGAGATGGTCCTTTACGTTTGTCACCACCACGTCAACTGCTTCCAGATTAAATGGGAAGATTGCACTGCATCTAGACGCCGCCATCGCTATGACTATTACAGTTAAGAGGCGAGCCATGCTGAGGACAAAAGGCAAAGCATCTATATACAACTGTAATGACAAGCATCAACTAATTAGTATTCTTTAACAAGTTGCTACAAATTGTTAATGATCAATATTACAATAAATATTAGATAAAATTTAATCAGTCATATGTTATTCTTGTTTGAAGGTCAGATTATCCTCCCATAAGCACTTGTGTTGGAAACAAACAAATGCCATATTCCATCCTTACAGCAAAGGTAACATTCCATGAATTCTGAAATGAAAAATTACAGCACTCAGGCACCACATCGCCACGCACGCACGCACTCTGCCTTTCTATTTTCTGGTGACACCCCCAACACAGTAGTCATTCTTTTAAACAATGCCAGTTTTATTGATAACTTTTTTCGTTTAATTTTGGACTATGACAATCTAGTCTTCCCGGACATTACTTACATTAGGTTTATTCTTGTGGGATGAGAACGAATCTCATGATCAATTCCGTCGCATTCATCAACCGAAAACTTGATGTGATCCGATAGCAGGGGAGGATATATGGCATCAGAAATTGTAGGGTAAAACAGGCTAAAATAAGAACAGAAAAATGCATAAAACCAGCACAAAAACGCTTAAAAATCGGCCAATGAAACGAAAGACGTCCACGCCATCTTTAAAATTCTACGGAATTGAATTGCTTGGTTTCTGATCCCTTTTTTCGGCTCAAATATCAGGCTGTGATAGATACTATCTATTATGTCTGCATATCCACTATATGGCTTTAAAAAGGACCCGGAATCGACGCAAAACCTAAAACGAAACATTTATCACCGGAGCTATCTAGGAATAGATGTCCCATGGCCTGTCAAATCTCGCATACCCAGAATACAGAATAGCGTAAATAATTACTGAAACACGTAAACGTAGTACAATAAAACTTTTAAAAAATGCATCACAACGGTGATTTAGGAATAACAGACTTTGGTAATTGTAAAATTGTTCTCACAATTGCCTAGTAATACATAGACTACTTGACAAATGCGTTTTGATCCTCGAAACGTAAACATGATGGGTCGATCTTCTCTCATCTCAGTCGTGTATCACCTTTAATTTCGATCTGCGCATCTTTTGTCACTGATGAAAAGCGTCTTAAATTTCGTCAAGGTAACCACTCCACACACTTTTTAATGTAATCCTTATTGTCAGACGGAAATTTTCCTTTTTTTAAGTTTCTAGAGGAAGTCCTTAACCTGGGGGCCTGGACAAAATACCCATCATGGTACCCTGTAAACCCTGCAATACTATACCGTTTAAGGGCATGCAGTATTCGGTAGCGGGGCTGGGGTTTGGCCCCGGGATAGAAAGGGTTGATGCAGCGATCTTTGAGGGAGTTTGTGTGTTTACTCGAGTCGAGGACTTTCTTAGAAAGATAGAGTTCTTTTGTAAACGTTTACTGACAATTCTTGTATAGTATGAATAGTGACATCTCTTTCTACGACAAACCCCAGAACGCCGCAATTTTATAGTCCCCTTGAATAGGCTTATCTGGTGAGAGCTTTAGAGCATCTACACAGATCATTTCGCGCAAAATTATGAGTCGAAAACTGCTTGGAAAATTGCTGGCGAGATTTAAGGATTTGCTCCAACCTTTTTAGGTTTTATTACTGAATGGGCATCGAATACCGATTAATTTAAGGAAAAGCCTCGAGCAGGTGAGGATGTCCTTTAACCTCCGTCAGTTGTACGAATTGTTTGAGGTCTAATTAAACTTATTTAATTTATATATACATATATATACACACACATACATATACGCATATTTATATTTTTTTTCTTTCTTTGGGGGGGGGGGGTGAACTAGGCACAGATTTCTGAAAACCTTTTGGAATATTCCTTGGCTGTTTAGCATTATGCTGTTGTAATACATTACATCTGACTTGTTGACAAGTGACGTAACTTATTCCCCCCCCCCCCCCCCCCAAGGAAGATTTAACCATGTGAGGCGGTGTGAGAGATTTACAGTACATTAAATAAAAGTTTAAAATAAAGGTTTCTGGTAAGGGCGGCAAATTCTTACGAAACCTACATTTTCGGTTAATTTTCCGACTATGACAATCGTGTCTTCCCTGACAATGTTTATATCATCAGATTTGTTCCCGTGTGATGAGAGCGAATCTGAAGATCATCTCCGTCGCATTCTCCAGCCGACAATATTGATGTGATTTTATAAGTCCCGATAGCAGAGAAGAGCATTATGTAGATCAAGGAAATTATGGGGTAAAACAGGCTGGAAAAAAAAAAAAAAAATATGTAAAACAAGCACAAAAAAACGCTTAAAATCGACTAATGAAACTCTACGGGCATCCCCGTCTATTGAACCAAGGGTCACGGGTCATTTTCTGCGATTCACAGTGTTCTCCAGGCTCTGAACACACTAGACAAAGGTGCGGGAAATATTGCAAATGACATCAGGATAAACGTGTATCGTGCAAAAGAACGAGGCCATAATATACGTTTTGTGTGGATTCCATCGCATGTTGGAATCCCTAGGCATGATCATGCTGATCGCCTAGCAAAGTCAGCATGTGACAAACAAAGTGTGGACATAGATCTTGGGATACCTCTTTCTAGGATTTTCTACATCATTAGAGCTTCCTTCAGAGAGGAACAAGACAGTGTGATGTGACTGCAAGAATCAGGCTTGGATAGAGATTGTATTGGCAGGTCAGTACAGTTTGTAATGTCGAAGATACTAAGTGTAAGCTGTGTAATGAAGAACATGAGCGAACACTTGTACATTATATCTCAGAGTGCCATGTGATACAGCCTTTCAGGCCACCTAGCATGAGGTACGGAGAACTATGTAACTACTTCATATCATCTGAAGATATACTTATGTTGTATCCTAAATTTGGAATGTAGTATCACATAACCTAATATAAAATGTATTAATGCTTTCCCACGCCCAAGCTATATGCCGGCGTGGCAGATGAGTGGATAAAGGACTGTGCAATTGTTCCTTTCCTTAAACTGATAAAGTATTCATAGCAATGTTATAGGCTAAAATTAAAATGTAACACTATGTAATGTTATGACCATGCATTAAATGTACCACAGCTTGCCCACGCCTGTGCAGTTAGCCAGGGTGGTAAATAAAGGACTAAACTAAACTAAACCACAGGCCGACGCGCCCACTTTCGAAAAACTTTACGGGAATCAAACCCATCGTTCGGTGAAAATTTACGGGATTTCACATAATCCAGATCCCCTGTGGTAATCTTACAGTGCGTCCTAACCAACAACCAGCCTAACCTTAACCCTGTGGGATTTATACACTACGATCTATATATTCCCTGGACCCCCGTGGTATTATATGCGTCTAGCCAGGGGGCTCTACCCATTGGCCCTTTTTAGTAATATATACGCCTAGCTTTAGGAAAATACGATCTATATATTATCTAGCCTGGACCCCAAGGGTAAAACCACATACATTTATATAGCGAAACCCCGAACTTTTCTTCGTTTCCTTCTATGGTCAGAATTGCTTGGTTTCTAATCCCTTTTGATTCATGTTACCGAGAGCGACGCACGGAGATAATGGGAAATGGACATTATCATCTTATAGAGCATAAAAAAGAGAGTGGGAGGCAATAGAGGCACATCTGCAGCAGCCTTACTTATTGGGAAATCACGAACATATCTTCTGCATGTCACCGCTCACACTAAGTGTTAATAATGGGAGCACTTAACCGGTAAATGTTAAGTTTCATCCAGCCTCCGACTTTCGAAACCACTTTTTTTGGAGTGTAATCTCCCCTCGTAGTTTAACGCTGTTATGCTGTTGCTTTCCGTCGCATTTGACTCGTTGATGAGAAGCGGAACTTGTATTCCCCGACGGCAAAGTTGATCAAATGTGTAAGATTCGGCTTCGCACTGTATTAAGGGGGGGTAATTAGCATGATTTACACACAGAAAAACAAGAAAAACACTAAATTAACTTAAAATCGGGTTTGTTGAAACTCTACGGGGACAGTGGCCATGTTTCACCTATGCAATTACGGTATACAATTCGGCGGTTAAATCCAGGATTATTTTTTGCCTGATTGACGGACAATACAAATGAATCAAACCATGTTTGGGCACAATCAACTTTTCAATATGAAAATGCGTTTCGAAAGTTTCCAGATGACCGTTTCAAATTCATACACAAGCTTCATTAATAGTTCCTCAAATAACAACGGTATTTTGATTGACTGCGATAATAAATACAAAGCAAAGAAACAAAAAAAAGCGCTACTGACAGTTACGTGTCGCGCAAAGCAAAGAAACAAAAAAAAGCGCTACTGACAGTTACGTGTCGCGCACGGAGACCGTGCCGCAACGGCACACGCAGTCTCCGTGAATTTTATTCTCAAACAAAAAACTTACACATTTTTGTAACACACCTTGCAAACTTTAGTGATGATTGTCGTCAAATATGGTAACCGTTCAATACTTATACTTGTCTTAAAATGTAAGATGGAACTTATTGACCTTTGCCTGAGCCGAAAATACTTCGGAGGCCGTGGCGAGGCTTCAGGCCGCGCAGCCAAGCCTTATTGCTCGTCCCGCGGAATTATGAAAGCTTTAGCCTGATTTCGTCGCGCGCGGCCACGACACCCACTGCGGTCGGTTGCAATAGCCAAATCGGAAATAATTTGTATTAATAATGCATGTATTATTATCCTATTAAAAGTATGCATTTTTATTACATTAATTGGCTTATTACTTGAAATGTACTTCGTGCAATAACTATGTAGATTTCGCCGGTTCTCGTTAAACGTTACTTAAATTTTACTAACCTTATATCGTCCCGTCTCCGTTATTAAGTTTTACAATAACACGTCCTCGGCGTAGCAATATTTCCAGTTATACGTGTATTTCGCAATTTGTAAACATTTCTGCCGGCTACTATATTTTTTTTTCACACGTACACTTCCTTGACCACCGGACAGATACACACTAAAGGTTTTCCATGGGCGAGGGCAGGGCTTTCCGAAAAAACTGTTTTTGATTGGTCAGAAAACTGTGACGTCATTGCCTGAAGTTTTCATTGGCTAGAATTTCTCAGTCTGTAATCGCCAAGTTGTCAGTAATTGGTCGTTATACATGGTGTCCTTGTCTTACTGTTTCACACATTAATAATTTATTATCGGTATTTCAGAAGAAATATGTCTTTACGTGCGCGAAAAAAGGTATTTGCTTTGTATTAGGTTTTATTTTACCATATGCATACAAGCAATCAGGTAAGTGTGACCTCTTACCCGATTTTAATCGCTCTCTGAAGAACTACCATCCAGAGGAACTGTGTGTGTGGGGGGGGGGGCAGGTGACGGAAGAATTCTTTCTTTCCCGCCTTGCGGCGTGTATAATTCTGCCGCTTGTGAAAAACATGAATTAATCAATTCTTTTTCAACACCATGTAACCATGGTGTTGTAGGTTACGGTAGGC
>NC_061844.1:14025080-14032580 GCF_019202785.1 Penaeus chinensis
ATTATATTATTAGGGGGTTACTTACTGTATTGTGGCAAGAGTGGCACTATGGTAGTGGTTTGTGCCAGGGCCATCCTGTGATATTGTATGTCTTTTAGCTGTTAGGAACCAAATTTGATGAAGAATAGCATTTTGGGTCAGTCCTTGTTCTTTTACTCTTATGTGTTGGTGTTTTACTAGAGAATGTTTTACTTTAATACTTTCTTAGGTTTAGTGCCAAATTTTCAGTGATCTTCCATACATGTATTAATGGAGTATCTTTCTTGCCATTTTTAAAATGAGATTGGCAGGATTCTCTCTCTCTCTCTCTCTCTCTCTCTCTCTCTCTCTCTCTCTCTCTCTCTCTCTCTCTCTCTCTCTCTCTCTCTCTCTCTCTCTCTCTCTCTCTCTCTCTCTCTCTCACACAAAAAAAGAAACAACACACACACTATACAGTACATACTACATGCTGCTGAAGTTCATGACTAAACCCCCTCCTGAAGTCCCATTGAGTCTATCTCCCTATAAGTACTTTGGGCACTCATAATGAAAGGTCCCCATCACCCACCACAGAGCAATAATCTCCCATGGTGAGACATTTCCATTTCCCATCCCTTAGCCAGATTTTTTTATTACCAGACTTTCCCAATCACCCATTCCTTGGCAAAATTTCTTCATGATAGGCATCCCTTTCACCTAGATCCAGTGGGTTAACTTTTCTGTTAATGATTGCATACTCAGTATAATAAGTGAAGCTCATGTCATAACTCATAAGCAGGCCTAATTTTGCTTGCAGCTTTTTTATAATATTTTATTGAATTTGAACTTGGTCCCTGGCTACAGTTGGACAATATCTTACAGTTGAGAATTTAACAGCATTGGATTTTCACAGTATTCACAAATATCATCTAGATATTCAAGTTTGTCCTCTATATCTGTATTTTTATCCTTGTATCAACTGCAGGTGTTGTTATTTTGGAGTGTTGTTATTATGTCCCCAGTTGTAATTACAAACAGCAGATACCTAAGAATTGACCCTTATGGTACTCCATCTCTGATATTTGATTCATGCAATAAAATTCTATTAATTAGTACTTTTTGTTTGTAATTTGTTAGAATATTGTTTATCCACTATCTCATTTTCTCCTGTTTTTGATGTGTGTATTTTTGACAAGTAATTTTCTGTACTTCACTTTGTTAATAACTTGATATCTAAGCATTTTATGTTAGCTACTTTGGGTTTTGATAGGAGCTGTAGTGTGAGTTTCAGTGATTTAGGACTGGAGATAGACATGGTCTAACCCATATGGAATTTATAATGTCTTGTTTACTTCTTTTTTTTTAAATACAGAACAGTTTCTCTGCTTATTATCCTTTCAAATAGTTTTATAATGTAATATGTTGGTGTTACTGGTCAGGAGACCTGAACTTAATGAGGTTTTGAGTTTCATTATAAAAAGGTTCTACAAAGTCCACACTAAATTAATCCAGTAGTATTTTGGGGACTTCAACCATTTCCTTTGATTTGGTAAATGAAGCACCCTCATTTCCACTTTTCTGTTTAATTTGTTGTCGTAGCAGTAGGAGTATATTACAGTTTATAGTTCCAACTGCCATTTTTCTTCTACATTCTTTCTGTTACTTATTGACTCCTGATTTACCTGCTTCTCATTTTATCCTTTCTTATTTTGTCCTGGTCCCTTGTCATATTTAGCTTCCTTACCCCATTCTTCTTGATTCTCAGCCGTTTTTTTTTTTTTTTTCCATCTCTGTATAAGTTTCTTGTTTTTCTTTTCTTTTTTTTGGGGCACAAATCTTTTACAAACATCTCTACAAGCTTCAAGGAACTTCTGCATCAGATGAACGGGTATTTGTAGGTCTTAATTTTGTGCTAATGCTTCTTCTAGTGATTTATTTATCATTTTCCAGGCAATTCGGTCATGGTTGAAGTTCCCTGCTTCTGCTACTTGTTTTTACCTATTTACATGGCTTTTTAGCTTATATAACATGAATTCAATGTTGTTATCACTGGATTGGCTGTATAGTTGGTGATACATTGTTTACATTCTCACCCCTACATATAAAAAAAAATCCAAACACATTTTGATTATTTGGTTAACCCTTTGCCGCTGGGTGACATGTTCATATGGTCATGCCGCACATCTATAGTGCCAACACGATCCCCTGGCAGCTGGCCCGGGCTACTATGAATACAGCCTGGGAGAGAGGGCTTTCGCATCGGGAAAACACCCGGTGGCATTGGGTTAAAGTTGAAAATCTCTTCAAAATCTAGAATCATCTTCACTATTTGTTACTCATCTCTGGTAGCATTTACTATTCTTTTGATTTTCATTGTTCAGTGAAAAAGATATATAAGGCGCCCAGCACTATGATGCTAATGATTCTCATTGTCGTCTTGATGTGATTACTAACCATATTTAAAGTTTCCCTAAAATAAAGAACTTCTCTTGAGTCAGATGGTCTATACATGACAACATTTAATTCCTATTTGTCTCTAGTCATTATCCCATTTCTTAATTCAGTATCCTATAACAGTATCATAACTGCTTTATCTTTTTTTTTAGCTTAAAGAGTTACCTCCTGTACTTTAGCAAATAGCCCTTCCTTAGTATCATCTTGGTCATTAATTTTCCTTTTTTTTGTATTTGATATTGTGAAGCATTTTATTTTTTTTATTTTCAATATCCTGCAAGTGCATTTCTTTCCATTTGCTTTGCTCATAGTTTACCAGAGTGTTTCTATCTGTGTTGTCTTTTTATTTTCTCTTGCTTTATTTATTACACTCTTTTTTTTTCTTTTTTTTTTTTGCTGTGCTGTTATTGTGTCATCTTTGTTCCTTTCATCTACTTTTTTGTTTTTCGTTATCTTAATTCATCTTAATTGGCCTTGGTCTTAAGGCCAATTAAGATTGTTGGGTTGTTCCTTTCTTTTCCCACTTCTGTCCTGTTCTGTCATTTTTCTTTTTTAAAGGTGAATTACTTCCTTTTCTTCTGCAATTTCTGCGAACATTCTTGGTTAAAAATCTTTAAATTTTGCTTCTTGGTTTTGCTTTCTTATCTTTTGATTTCTTCTGTTTTTAGTATAGCTGACAATCTGCCCGTCTGTCTCATTGTCTGATGTTGCATGGTCAGTGTTGGAGCTATTTGTTGTCTTTTTTTTTAATGTTTTATTTTTCTAAAAAGTTTGTTGTTTTCCTGTGTGTTGTGGATTAAGTGCCTGGCTGTTTTGCTGTGAAGTCTGCTCCTTAGCTTGTTGTTCACTTTTTGTCATTATCTTTGTTTTTAAGTTTTCTGTTGAGGTTCATTTTGTTGTTAAAGATAATTTTTTTTTTCTTTTTTTTTTTTTTTACGTGCCGTTTCATTTTGAATATTTCATCTCGGTTATTTTTTTCATTGAACACTGGATAGAAAAATTTATCATAGATGAAAACTGAAATAATTTGATAAGGTATACTTAAAAGGAATGTAAATGACTACCAGTTATGATTAAAAAAAAAAAGGCTCTGTAGTTACATTGTCACATTCAAGGCAAAATTTTGTCTGTAACTCATGGAAACTTTACATCTTGGAAAGGTGATAGTATGCCATAAGATATCTTATTACAATATATTTTTTTCATTACGTGTATCCTTTTGTGTGATAGTTCTCTGTCTTGTCTGATTAAAAGAGAACAGTGTTGAAAACCAGGAGTAACCTCTGTATTTTGATGTCCCTTTCATTATTGCCTTTAATGGTAAAGTAATCCCATTGATGTAGGGTGTATGAACTGTCCCCTGTAATCTTGGTTTTGTGAATTTTTTTTTTCTTTCTTTCTTTTTTACATGTTTATGGCTTTACTAGTGTTTGGTCACTAGTAGGCCATATGGGATTTCCCATTTCCTTAAATTTGTGGGAAGGACTTTTTTTCTGATGCTTTTGGTACTGATACTGTCATGAATAACTATTGACATTATGATTATTGCAATGTCATTAAGATAGGTATAGCAATAAATAATTGACTTCTTGATGACTAAGCTCTTGTGTTTATATATCGTAAACAGTAAAAAAGAATCACAGTGGACATGGCATGTATGTTCATGCCGTCCCTGGTGGTAATTGGTGTATTTCAATTTTGATTAGATTTTTTTTCCCTATGTTGCTAAAGGTTGGGCTGATACCTTTACATCAGTTTGGTTGATTGCTGTGATTGTTATTATCATCGTCATCGTCATCGTCATCGTCATCGTCATCGTCATCGTCATCATCATCCTCCTCCTTATCATCCTCATCATCCTCATCATCCTCATCATCATCATCATCATCATCATCATCATCATCATCATCATCATCATCATCATCATCATCATCATCATCATCATCATCATCATCATCATCATTGTTATTAATATTTTTGTCATCATGGTCATGGTTGTTGTTATTGTTAATATTATTATTATTATTATTATTATTATTATTATTGTTATTGTTATTGTTATTGTTATTATTATTATTATTATTATTGTTATTGTTATTGTTATTGTTATTGTTATTGTTATTATTATTATTATTATTATTATTATTATTATTATTATTATTATCATTATTATTATCATTATTGTTATTATTATTGATGCTGATATTGTTATTGATATTATTATTTTATTTTTATTATTATTATTGTTATTATTATTGTTATTATTATTATTATTGTTTTTGTTATTATTGTTATTGTTATTGTTATTATTATTGTTATTATTATTACTATTGTTATTATTATTTTTTATTTTTTATTTTTTTTTGATATTATAATATTGATAATATTATCATTATTGATATTCTTCTTATTATGATTATGATTATTATTTTGATTATTGTGTTTATTCTGTTATTAATATTATTATTATTATTATTATAATTATTATTATCATTATTTTATTATTATTGTTATTGTTATTTTATTGTTATTGTTATTGTAATTATTATTTATTATTTTTTTATTATTATTATTATTATTATTGTTACTATTGTTATTATTGTTATTGTTGTTATTGTTATTATTATTATTATTATTATTATTATTATTATTAGTATTATTGTTACTATTGTTATTATTGTTATTGTTGTTATTGTTATTATTATTATTATTATTATTATTATCATTATTATTATTATTATTATTATTTTTATTATCGTTTCTCTTGTTGATATCAGTATTGATATTAGTATTGGTATTGATAATGATATTGATTATTTTTATTACTATTTTTTAAGTACTCCTAGAAGTAGTAGTAGTAATATTTGTATCATTATTATCATTAATATTGATATCAATATTATTGTTATCATTAATACTAGTTGTTTTTATATTTATTTTTGTTCTTGTTATCATTTGTTTATATTTGTTTATTTTTATTGTTACATTAATTTTGTTTTGTTTTTTTGTTATTGTTATTAGTGTAAGGGTTTCTATTATTATTGTTATTAGTGTTGTTGTTATTATTATTATTATTATTATTGTTATTATTATTATCATTATCATTATCATTATCATTATCATTATCATTATTATTACAATTGTCATTGTTATCATTATCGTTATTGTTTTTATTATTGTTATAATTGTTATTGTGATTGTTATTACTTTTGTTATTGTTCTTATTATTATTGTTGTTTCTGTTATCATGATTATTATAGTTGTTGTTATAATAATAATGATTATGATAATGATAATTATTTTTGTTATTGTTGGTATTATTCTTATTACAATTATTATCATTGTTATTACTATTATTATTATTGTAATAATTTTTGTTAATTTTTTAATCATTATTATTGTTATAGCTTTGTTATAATAATCATTACTGTTGTTTTTATTGTCGTTGTTATTATTATTTTTTTTCTCTCTCTCTCTTTTCTTTCTTCTGTTGATGTAATTGTGGTTGCTGTTGTTATTGGTTTTGTTATTTTTTATTTATGTGATTGTTTACATGATTACCACTTATTATTAGTAGTATTGGTTGGGTTAGTTTTAGAATTTGTGTTTTTGTTAATAATATCACTTTTAGAAGTAGTAGTAGTATAAATGTAATCATTATTGATGTCATTATTATTGCTGTTTGTTATTTGATAATTTTATTTGTTTATTTAATGCAGTCTTTTGGTTCTTATTCATCTTAATTAAAGTCATCATTGTATTATTAACCTTTGCAGTTCAACATAGATGAGGAGGCGGGTAAGCGAGGCATCTACCACAGGTATTGCATGGAGCGCTGTGCCGTCCACCTATCCAACACCTTCACTACTGTCTCAGAGATCACAGGTGTCGAGGCAGAGCACCTTCTCAAGCGCAAGCCAGACATCATCACCCCCAATGGCCTCAACGTCAAGAAATTTGCCGCCTTGCACGAGTTCCAGAACATGCACGCCATCTCGAAGGAAAAGATCAACGACTTCATCCGAGGGCATTTCTACGGGTAGGTCTCTAGCGGGTGAATTTCAAAGGGTTGATGGTGGGGGGTAGAAGAAAGAGAGATGAGAAGAGAGAATGTTAGAGAGGGAAAGAGAAAGTTCCAGAAAGGAGGGTGGAAAGAGAGAGGAAAGGAGAAAGAGCATGAGTGAGTGAATGCAAGAGTTGAGTGAAAAAGAGGTTTTAGATTTTTCTGGTCTTGTTGGCTCGTTTGTGCTTTTTTTTTTTTATTTAAGACAGGATTGGTCTTATATGTTTTGGGTTATTGTGAGTGTGAAAAGGATGGTTTTTGCAAGAATAACTTATAGGGAAATTTCAGGGATTTTAAAAACCTTATTAGAATTGTTGATTATGTTTATGATTGTTTGTCATTCCTAATCATAGAGATTGTTTTTTGCTGAACTTGGGGGAAATAAAAGGGAACAGTAAGTTGACACTGGTTGTATCTACTTTTGAAAACTCTATAGTGGAAGAACTGTACAAGTTAAATGGAGCAAGAAACGTTAGAGTTAAGATTTCTGCTTCTCTATCTATTGCCATTCACTTACTGGGATTTTTAAAATTTATTTATTTATTTACTTAATTTTTTCTTTTTTTTTTTTACTTGTCTCTGAACAATGCATATCCCAGTAAATTGCTCTAAGGAAGTGTTAGACAGACAGACAGACAGACAGACAGACAGACAGACAGACAGACAGACAGACAGACAGACAGACAGACAGACAGACAGACACACAGACAGACAGACACACAGACAGACAGACACACACACAGACACACAGACAGACAGACACACAGACAGACAGACACACACACAGACACACACACAGACAGACACACAGACACAGACACAGACAGACACAGACAGATGAGTTGCTTAGATATAGAATGAAATATAGAGATATATGCATGTGCGTACGTGCGTGCGTGTGCGTGTGTGCGTGTGTGTGTGTGTGTGTGTGTATATATATATATAAATATATATATATATATATATATATATATATATATATGTATGTATTTGTATATGTAAATATCCCCTGTAGTTTTTTATGA
>NC_061844.1:14052580-14077580 GCF_019202785.1 Penaeus chinensis
TCTTCTTCTTCTTCTTCTTCTTCTTCTTCTTCTTCTTCTTCTTAGACATGGATGAAACAACAGTATAACCTCACTCTGATGAACCTGAAAGAGGGTGTAGAGTTTCAGTGAAAGTTTAAGATACATGATCATGAAACATATGAGTGTACAGAATATGTTTATAGGTATGTGGATATGATTTTAATGTGCCAGTTTGAATAGTTACTGTGGTCTGAAGGGTTTCCAAACACAAATGGTCCTTAACATATACGTGTATGTATAAAACATATATATGTATATGTATATATATATATATATGTATATATGTATATTTTAATTATACATACAAGTATATATACGTATATTTTATATATTTACATATATACATACATACATACACGTGTACCAGCAAGCGCGCACACGCACATGCACACGCACACGCACACGCACACACACACGCACGCACACATACATGCATACGTATATACATACATACACCCCCCCCACACACACACATGTTATATATATATATATATATATATATATATATATATATATATATATATATATATATATTTGTGTATATGTACGTATATAATATTTATATATATAAAGTGCTTTTAAATAAAAGACAAGAATAGTGTACCACAGGTATTTTTAAAACCTTGCAATGAAGTGAAAATCAAAAGGTGACTGCAATTAAATCGCTCAAATAGTTAATATTAAGCCAGACAGTTTTAGCCATTAATCTTTTCAAAACCTTAATATCATTGTTGTATCAAGTGCTTATTATAGCCGTGGTACCTTAATGATACTGTGAATAAGAAAAACAGCTCTTCTAATAGTGATATTGTACGTGGATTCTTGTGACTGAATCTTACAGAATGAGTAATAGAAAAGAACTTAAATAAAAACATAACAGTCTTAAACATCTTTCATTTACTGTCAGTGTTTCAGCCTGTTGTCAAGGTTTATTTCTTTGATCTTTTAATGGATTGTATATAGTTATAACATATTAGTATTAATATTAATAGCAAAGAAGGTGTCAAACATGTTCCGGGTACTGATTTTGCGTGTGAAGATTAAAATGAAATTAACTTAAATTTTGTGTCTGTTTAATCCCAGTATTATTGTAGTATATGGATAATTATTTTCCCAGTCTTTTACACTACACATATTTTATAACAAAATTAAAGTTATTGACCATGAACTATTTGTAGAATTGTTATATTGTTTACCCATATATAGTGAATATTTAATGTTCATCCACATATATTGAATAGATACTGAATATGTTATAGTGTATAGTAGCTAGACCTAGATTGTTGATAGAGCAGTTGACTTTGTGTACAAAGTTACTATGATGGAAATGTACTCACATTTCAAGGAAGTATCAGTATGCAAAAAAAATAGACTGCAATCATAGTCAGTGAGAAAAATGTATCAAGGGCCTAGCACTATTTTCTTGTGTCAGAGGCAGTGCAGTTTACAGGCTTTAGATCTATGACATAAAAGGCTGTGACTCTGGAAACTGGACCTAGAGCAGGTATAGATTTGCCAATACCATGAAATAAGGGTGGACTGAAGACCTACTCTAAAGGGAGGCAAAGTATCTTTGAGAAATGGAAACAAGCCCAGGCATAAGGTCATATGTGCATCTCAGAGGGTAATTACTGATGTACCTAATAAGACTTGAGTTTGAAGATCAACTAATTGAATTTTTTATTTCACTTTTTGACTCACTCATGCTTGAAGAAATAGAGGCAAAAATGGTAAATAAGAGGGAAAGGGTAACATTACTAGAAGGTTGGGTGAGGGTAGGGAAACAGAAAGGAAGGCAGGTCAGGCTGCAAGTTCAGGCAGTTTATGGGAAGGCTGACTGCCATAAGAGAGCAACTTATGGATGAGATGAGATGAGGTGGGAAAAAAATAAGGTTAAAAAGGGGCAGCTTATATATCATGGAAGATTCCACCTCAGATGTGAACTTCAGGAAAGAAAAACAGGCATAAGCAGTTGACCATATCTTCTGATAGCCTGCACCCCACTAATGGCAGAAAAGGGTATTGCTGGCCCCTGGATATAGCATACTTGTGCTGAGAGCCACCCTTGATGAGACTATCACCAGTCTTACCAAACCACTGGAGGTAAAAGGAATGCCATTGGTAACTCCCTCAATGTAATGGGAGGGTTAGTGTCGATCAGATTGTGGTGCTGTTCACCTGGCGAAAGGTGAGCTTGCAGTTGAAAAGGTGAAGGGGGCGACAGGGAGAATAGATTTCCTTAGTAAAAGGCAGGCTGAGAAAAGGTAGATGAGAAGTCTCTGAATGATTGTTACCTAACGCCCTCGCAAATGCTACTATACTACTTATTACATCTCTTAATACTCCCCTGAGCAGAGACAATAAACTAGATGAGCATATTCCATAAATGTTCACATATAGGCACTGGATAACAAATTTACTGTTCCACTCTCTCTGGAGCAGACTCGGTATTTGAATAAAAATAATACTTCTGATTTTTACAAAGATTTATTCTTTATCAATATTATTTCAAATGGTTCTTACAAACACAAGACATAATGTTATACTTTTAATTGAAATTACTTATATCACATAGGATTCAGTACAGCTTTTGTAAGGATTAATAAATCCACCAAATATAGTCTCGTTGTCCACACATGATCACAGTTGGCCCTGGCCTCTCCCGACCCTGCTGACCCAGTATAGTCCACAGTAGTCCCCTTGTTTACAAGGGGACTACTGTTGTTTCACTGGAATACTGTTGTTTCAATGGAATGCGAGTTCCCTGAAACTCTGCATTCATGAGGCCAATGAGCAAAGACATCGTATCAGCCAAACTGGGTGACGGGAGACTGAAGGAAGCTCGCACTATATGTATTTCATGAACAAGGTTGTCAAGATAAGAGAGAATTGAGAGCGCATCGCAACGTCGGAGATCTGAGAAAAGAAACTACATTCGGAGGAATCAAGTGGAGGAAGACGTCGGTTGACAGAAGGAAAAAGGAGCTCCCTGTGAAGTAAATAAAGGATGTAATCAAGTGGGACTTTCTGATCATCGTCAACATCCCAAATCAGCATGGTCGCAGACGAGACACCGCGAACACGGGCGATGAAGCCCTGAGAGTGGCAGAGGTGGGCAGAGGTGAAGGTGCCAAGAAAGTGATGAAAGACCACGTTAGCCAGGACGCAAGATAGCCTCGTTAGGGAATAATCAAGCGCAAATGCACGCCCGAATCATAAACCCTGGGTTACACATAGAAATGAGAAAGGCGGTGGCTGATAATTCTGAATCCTTTGTAAAAGTTTACCTTAGAGCATACGGATGCTTACTTGCTTGAGGCAAAAAAGAAATGTGGCAGTGCGTTCTAGGGGTTCTAGTTCTAGTCGGGGAAACTTGAGCCTTGTCCAAGAATTCCTGGGCTCTCTGTAGATGGGAAGCACGGGCGGAAACAAGCACCGAACTGCATTTGTCTGAAGGCAAAATGGCGACATCCTCCCTGCACAGACTTTGCAGAGATGAAACAAGAAAAGAAAAGGAGGACGTAGAGCAAAGGTATGTCCGAAATCAAGGAGTTGGTGTTGACGAGAGATCAGAGACAGGGGCACTCCACCCGCAACCAAATCCACACCAATCCTCCCTTTACTTCGAAGGTGGGAACCCATGTCAGTCCATGCTTCTCCTTAGCGATAATATAGTACAAGCAATGATTCACTCACCCAGGTTTCTGTATATTGCATCTCCTCTTCGGACACTTCCTTTCCAGACCACGAGGAAGAGGGACTACATGCCTTAACTGCTCTTCAATACCATAGCACCCTCTAGTACTGTTTAACCCTTAACTTTACCCTAATCATTATCACATCCCTAACCCTTTTCGCTACTACTTTACCTTACCATAGTGCTATATGACCTTGATGTCTAGTATATTTATTTGTTTCAACTATTAACCATTAACCATGCCTTAACTGATAGCAGAGGCGAAGAAAACCCCTACAGTCATCACATTACGTATTGGACAGATGGACCGGTTAACCCGACCACCCACACTGCACTTGCCGGTTCTAAAGGAATGGACAAATGTGTGTGGGTGTTTTAAGTATCTGAAAGAGGCTGGGTCGCTATAGGTTCAGTGAGGTTTGACTTTACATATGTTACTGAACTGAGATGAGCATTGGATAGGTATTTGCAAATCATCATATGGAGAAAAAGTAGAAATTTGGATTATATGTTACAGAAACGCACCATCATGAAACCAATTACTAAGATGAAAATGATACTAAAAAAAGAATATTGTCAAAAATACCTTAACAAGTACGTACTGAATTAAAGAATGAAAAAATAATGATGAAAAGAAATATTCATGTCTAAATGCAGCTTCAAAAATAACGTCAAAATTCACCGATTTCTCGCAAAATAATTAGCAAAGCAGAAGCAAAAATAAGAAATGGAAAAAGAGGAACAGACAAACGCAATAAGTAAAAAATGAGAAAATTACAAAAACGTAAGAAAAAATAGAAAACGAGAAAGACAAACAAAATAAAAAGACAGAGGATGTGGTGGTTTGGTTTGCGAAGTTTTAGCTTCGCCCGGGCCTTCTAAATATGGCCCGGCCTGTGTCAGCTTTTTACGGCTGTCTCATTGAGTTGCCTGACACTCGGTCCTTACCGTGGCGCCGGGATTGCCAGCAGGCGCTCCTGCCGCCATGGTGTAAGTATTTCGCTTAGCCTCTTTACCAGCACGGCGGCTGTTGTGGGCGTTCCATGTCTCAGGAATTGTGTATGGTCACCATTTTCTAGGTAGTGGACTAGTGTGGCGTTCGGCTCGCCGCAGTGCTTGCAGCACCTTTCATCGCGTTCGATTGTTGGGATAATCTGCCATGCACAGTGGTAACCTAGGCGCATTCTGTGAAGAATGACTTCGGTACCTCTGTTGCTTACTTCAGAGAGTGCCAGTGGTTCACAGCCTGTGGCGTCTGAGTACCAGCTGGCCGAGGGGGAGGTTCTCGTTTCCTCTCTGTGGAGCTGCCGTAGGAAGGTACGACCGACCAAGGCACACTTCTCCATTAGTAATTTTCGGCTCGGTTTTATCGTCATGGGATTTGGGGGCATACCCCAGCCAGCGACGGCTAGTCTGTCAGCAAGCTCGTTCCCTCTGATGCCGATGTGGCTTGGGACCCAGTTGATGATAATTCTTCTACCCTGAGCAAGAATTCTCTGTGCCATTGTGAGAATCGTGGTCAGTAGGTAGATGTTGTCTGTGGGTGAGCTGTGCTGAAGACAGTCAATGGCTGCCCTGGAGTCTGTGTGTATGACCACGTGTCCTTCCTAGGGACGCGTGGCCTAGGGCTCCCATGATTGCAACTGCCTCTGCCTGTAGCGAGGAGGCGTTGTCTGTTACCCTCATGGATCGCGTGGCATCCCTTGCTGCAAAGCCGGCGCCTGCAGTGTGGCTCAAGGGATCGACCGATCCATCCGTGTAGTATGTTCTACTACCCGGAGGAGTGATGGCTGCAATGACCCTGTGGGCTTCTGCCTTTAGGCTAGGCATGGGGTATAGGCTCTTTTTCATTGACAGGCTCATTATGTTGAACTCTATCAGGCTCAGTGCCCACGGCGGGGCTTCGGCAAAGTCGGGGTGGGGGGAGTCCATGCCCTTAGCAAGAAGCTGTTCTTTGAGCTGATGGCGTATCAACACCCTGGCTGTATGAGACAGCCAGGAGTTGTTTGCAACGAGCTCGTTGTCTTGTTCGAGGCATCTGACTAATTTTTGTCTTTGGCTTGTGTTCCTGGGAGCCTGGATGACCTTTGACAGGAATTGCGTTGCCGTTAGATCGATTCGTGAGTCCAGGGGGAGAAGGTTTGCCTCCATCAGGAGGTTGAGGACCTTCGTCCACCTCGGGGCACCCAGAATTATCCTGGCAGCTTCATTTTGGACTGTTTCTAATTTGTCTGTGTGCTTTTTCTTTGCAGCAATCAGAGCGACTGAAGCATAGTCCACAATGGGCCGGACAGCATGTACATAGAATGATCTTAGTACTTTGTGTCTGGCCCCTATGCGTCTCCCAGTCATTGCTCTCATGACGGACAGTCTTGCTTTGGTTCGGTCAACCAGGTACTGGACCAAGACAGAGGAGGGCGATGCAAGGTGGGTGTAACACAAGCGGGTCATGGTTTATGTTTGTAGTCAGGGTCGGCCGTTAACCAATTGGATCAATGGCTCGGAATGGGGCCCCGCGCCTGATTGTAATCTACTCTCGGCTCGTCTCATAGACACAACAGTAATTCCTGATTATATTCGTGACATCAGTCAGCGTATTTACACCATCATACTAAAATATGAACAGGTTTTGGAAAACAGGTCTCTCTGTAAAAGCTCTGAATCACGATGGGAATGTAGAATGGAGTGTTAGAGCTGCATGGTACCAAGTTGTTGAAGTTTGTATTGCAGTAGATATATTAAGGCTTTATCACACTTTGTTAATTAGCAGAAAACACTGATGACACTCAAGCAAAACGCGATGCTGTATCGTTAGTCAGTCAAATGGGAGATTACAAGTGGCACTCCTGACTCTTTCGAGTAAATCATGTTAGTAAGGAACTTCACAGTGATGCCATGGATGCTTCACCAAACCCGCGCTTTATCTCGGTGACTTATAGCCGAGAAAGTATCCTGGTGTATAAAGCGGCGTTCACATTACTCTTCTCTGTCTAGGAATCCCTTTACAGAGCGAGATACTTCCCCGACTGTGAAGGGAACCGAGATCAAAATCCTAGAGCGACAGCGAGCGAAAGACGATGCCAAAGAAAAAAACTGCAGTATAATTTCTATGAAGCTTATGACTTGGTCGTCTTAAAGTGGATATGGGATATAATCATATTGTATAAATAAATAAGATATTTACACCTAGCAGCGGTGCCTCATTAAAGATTATCCACACAAACGTTCATTTGATCAACTAATACAAACTCCCACTCTGGCATACTAAACACACGGATCTCACCTCAGAAATTATTTACGCCCTGGAAGATAAAATGAGAGCCAAACAACAATTATGGAGAACCATCCACAAATAGCATGTTAGCAGAAAGTTAAAATAACAATAAAAAATTAAATCAACAAGAAACAAGGAACGCAGAATTAAGTGGATAGAACAAGTACTCAAGTTAAAGAATTCTGATATTAGTGATATTAACAATAATGGTACTGATTGTGATGATGATAATGATGATAATTATAGACTAATAATAATATTTATAATAATGCTGATATTGATAATAATAATGCTGATAATGATATTAATAACATTAATGATATTGATATCAGTAATGATAAAAAATAACATTAATCATGATAATGATAATAATAAAAGTAATAATAATAATAATGATAATGATGATGATAATAATAATAATAATAATAATAATAATAATAATAATAATAATAATAATAATAATTATAATGATAATAATAATAATAATGATAATGATAATAATAATAATAATAATAATAATAATAATAATGATAATAATAAAAAAAACCAATTATAACAATTATAATAATGATTGCAATAATAATAACATTCGTAATTAAAATAATAGTAATAATAATGGTAATTATTATTACTATGATGGTAATGATGATAGTAATAACATTAGCAATAATGGAAATGGTAGTTTTAATAGAAGTAATAATAATAATGATATATTGATAATGATAATAAAAGTAATGTTAATGATAAGGCCAATAATGATAATAATAATATTAATAATAATATTTATAATAACCATAATAATGATAGTATAAATCATAATGATGATAATAATACTCATAATAATGATAATAATAATCATATGATAATAACCAATATAATGATAATAATAATATGATAGTAGTAATGATTATGTTGATACTACTACTTTTACTACTGAAGATAATAATAACACAACCAACAGCAAAAACAATGATAACCAAAATCAGAAAACTCCATAGGCCTATGCGTTCACACTACCCCCCCCCCCCTCCTCCCCACCACCACCCTCTTTAAAACTACACCGTGACAACCCACAGTGTTATGTAACTGTTTATGCAAGGCGAACTAACGGGGACTTACCGTAACGCACGAAACACATCCGTTATATCTATGAAGACAGAGCAGGTATGTTCGGGTCGCTACGTGAATGTGCTTTTGTAGGTTAAGCAAACTTTGGTGCAGGTTGAGGAGGTTATCGTGTTACATGCTGGTGCTGTTCTGTTTCTTTGCATTACTATGATTATTATTATCATCACTGTTGTTATAATCATCATCACCATTATTATTATTATTATTATTATTACTACTACTACTACTACTACTACTACTACTACTACTACTACTACTACTACTACTACTATTATTACTATTATTTTTACTATTATTATTATTATTATTATTATTATTATTATCATTAATATTATTATCATCATCATCATCATCACCATCATTATTGTTTTATTGTTGTTATTATTATTATCATTATTATTATTATTGATATTATTATTACTATTACTACTACTACTACTACTGTTATTATCATTAGACATAGCCAACATCAAATATGGACTGGCCCCATGATTTTCAGCCAGGGTCCCAAACTGGAGCCTCTTATCTCAATAAAGGGCCTTGCGTTGGGGCCTCCTGCTTGGGGGGCCCTAGGCTGCAGCCTATATTAACCTATAGGATAATCCGGTCTTTGGTATCAAAGAGGGTTACTTATAAATTAAATACAGTGACGTGCAGCGTGTGTTTGTCGTAACCATATTTTCATTTACCACTGAAAGAAAGGGGCCCTCAGCTTTTGGTGGGCCCCTCGGCTTCGGCCTTTTCAGCCTTGAGGATAATTCGGCACTTATTACCATTGTGATGATGATGTTGATGATTGTCAATATCATGATTATCATAATAATAATCATTATTATTATTATTATTTTGTTGTTGTTTCTAAAGTTATTAATACCACTATTAGTGTTATTATGATCAATATTATTATTGTTGTAGCTGTTATGATAATTATCATCGTAAGTAATACTAGTCGTTGTATCATTATTGTCATTAGTATTATGTGTGCATATAGTTATGCAAACTTGCGGAAAGTTGCAGACACCTGTGTGCATTATCAATGCCATTATTAATATCATTACTATTATTTTTTTAAATCGGAGTTCTCTTTTTGATTTACAGCGATAAACGTTGAACCGGCAATTGGTTTGTGGACCACTGTATTACGGTAATCCTGCCCTCCTCCCCACACTTTTCCAAATGAAGAGATATGTACTACCTACTTTTCTTCAAACCTGAATGGCACACTGAGAGTTCGTTCTAACCGACTGCCGCCGCGACCGTTATTCGCTCAAGCCACGCCCACCTCCTCCCCCGCCCCTCGGAAGATAGATGGCAGCAGCGGCGTAGAGGGCCATGGGTTGCCGCGTGAAGTTCGCTCCTTCTTAAAAACTGGCATTTGGTCTCTGTGCTTATAACCAAGTCTTACAAATTTGCTCCACGGGGTTTAAGATTCGAAAAAAATTGTTTCTTAGATTTATATTTTTTGTTTGTGGTTGACCTTCTCGTTGTTCTGTTGTTTAGTGTTAGAATATTCGATGAAACAGACACAAGGCAGTTGGTTATAGCAACAAAATTGGAACTTCTGAAGAAAAAAAAAATCTTAAGATCTTACGCACTGAAAATTAGGCTCTAGTCTATAGCAGGTTCAAGTGCAATACAAGTGGTGTGTTATATATATTGTGCAGAGCAAGTCTCCGAAATCGTTTACGTGAAGTGATTTTACAGAAGAGGAAAATAATAATAATAATAATAAGTTGAAGAAGAAGTTGAAGAAGAATTAGAAAGAGAAAAAGAAGAAAGAGTAAACATGACTAGTAGCTTTGTTCACTCTGTGCCTGTTCCTACCACAGGCTCAGGCACAGTCGATTCTAGATAACACATCAGAAGTGGCAAGGTAAAAAACACTTGATGATAACTTTTAAAAATCATATTTTATGACGTAGTTTATCTTCATGATGTTTATCATTTTTATTTTCCCTCTTTATTTATTTATTTTAAAATTCACTGATTCGAAAGCCTTCATATCTAGAAGATAATCATGATTTTTTTTCTTCTCACAGCAACATTCTTCATCAGATCGAGGAGCATTTGAGTAGCGTCACGAGCAGGTAATTTAACCTACGCATGCTTATTGCATTTGTGTGGTGCTAACAGATATTTTTGTTTTGACATTGTGTGTGTGTGTGTGTGTGTGTGTGTGTGTGTGTGTGTGTGTGTGTGTGTGTGTGTGTGTGTGTGTGTGTGTGTGTGTGTGTGTGTGTATGTTTACGCTGTTGATGGGAAGATAATATATATAGATATTTATTACTTAAAAGATGTATATCAATAGATTACTTATTACAAAGTAACTATTTATCACTATTATCAACAGCACATTTTCATTGCCTTTATTACCATTGCACTGTCATTATCACTGTCATCATGATTATCACCCATCGTCATTATCATTCGTCATCGTCATCATCATAATCATTATCGCTGTAACCGTCATTATCATCATCACTAACCTCATCATCACATCGCCATCGTCACCATCATCGTCATTCTCATCATCGTCACCTCCACCGTCATCATCATCATCATTATCATTATCATTATCATTATCATCATCATCACCATTACCATCATCACCATCACCATCACCATCATCATCATCTTAACCATCATCATCATCATCACCTCCACCGTTAACACTACCTCCAGTAGGTTCAATGTAAACAATATCTTCATTTTTTTTTTTCTCTTTTTCTTCTTCTTGTTACTGTTTTCGCCTTCTCTTCTTCATTAATATGTTACTGTTCTCCTCGTATCCTTATTCCTTTTCCCGCACACCCTATTCTGTATATTACCGCTTTCTCCTTCTATTTTAAATATTTTCTTCCTTTCCTTTCACCTCCCAGCTTTCGTTCTTTTCTTTTCCTCTTCCTCCTTTTCCTTCTCTCTGTCCTACTTTCCCCTTCCTTTTCCAGCCCTTTCTCATTCTCCTTATTCTCGTTTTCTGCCTCCTCGTCCTCCTTGTCCTCCTGCCTTTCCCACTTCTCCTCCTCCTCCTCCTCTTACTCCCCCTTCTCCTCCTCCCTCCATCCCCTTCTTCCTTTTTTTTCCTCCTCCTTTGCCTCGAAAACTAAAATTCCCACGTCGTCCTCAGCGGCCAAAGCCAGAACGAGAGGAAAACGTGTTCGATTTCCTGGCCTTTTAGCCCCAACGCTCCTCGACCTTCTCCTCGTCCTCCCCCATTTCCCACTTCTCCTCCCTCTCCTCTTACCCTCCCATATCCTCCTCCACCACTCCTTCTTCTCCTTTCATCCTCCGCCTTATATTTCTAAAATTCGCATCATCCACAGCGGCCAAGCCAGAATGGGAGGATACGGAGGGTGTTCCGACTCGTTCAGCGTGTTCGGATTCCTGGCTTTCCTCCTGGCGCTGCTCGACCTCATCCTCGAGCTACAAGGAAACAGGAGGAAGAAACGAGACGCTCGAGGTGTGGAGGAGGACGTCAATCTCAAAGCCGAGTGTCAGGTAAAGGGATTGGTGACGATGGTGATGATAAAGATAGTAATGATAATGACAGTTAATGGTAATGGTGATGGTAATGACGGTCGTGAGGATGATAATGATGATAATGATGATGATAGTAATAATCGTGACAACTTTGATATTAGTAATATTAATGATAATAATAATAATAATGATAATGATAATTAATGATCATGATAATAATAATAATAATAATAATGGTAATAATAATAATAATGCGAGTAATGATAATGATGATCATAATCATCACTGCTACTACTAATGATAATGATGATGATTATACTAATGATAACAATAGTAACAATAGTAATAATAATGATTGTAATAATCATGGTGAACATACTATAGTAATGATAATGAGTGTTAGGTACAAGATTGATGGTGATAAATGGTAATAAGAATAGTAATAATAATGACTGTGATGATGACGATGAATATTGATGATGACAGGTAGTAAATGAAGATAATGATAGTGATGCTGATAACAGTAGTAATAATGATCGTAATGATTAGTATAATTATAACAATAGTAATGATAAGAAAATAGTAATTATTATAGTAATAATAATATTGATAATAATAATAATATTGATCATAATAATAATAATAGTAATAACAATAATAATAATAGTAATAACAATAATAATAATAGTAATAATAATGATAATAATAATAGTAATAATAATGATAATAATAATAATAATAATAATAATAATAATAATAATAATAATAATAATGATAATAATAATGATAATTATAATGATAATAATAATAATGATATCAATAATAATAATAACAATAATAACGATAATGATGATGATAATAATAACAATGATGATGATCAAGGTAATATTAAAAATAACGATGATAATGATAATAATGATAATGATAATAATGATGATGATTGCAATAACGATAATGATAATAATGATAATAATAAGAATAATAATGATATTAACAATATTAAAAATAACTATGGTAATAATGACAATAATATTAATGATAATGATGATAATGATTATAATACTGATAACAATATAAGTAATATTGATAGTATTAAAGAAAAATAATAATGATATAATATTAGTAATAATGATAATAGTAATGATAATGATATTAATAGTAATAATGATAATAACAATAATAATGGTAATAATAATAATAATAATAATGATAATAATAATAACTATAATAATAATGAAACAATAGCTATAATAGTTATGATTATGAGAATATCAATAATGGTTTTCATAATATTAATAGTAATCACAATAAAAGCTAATTTCAACGTAGTATGATCGTTGCCAGTGACATCAATATACTGAAAACGGGAGTGTTTTCTCCGTAGATTATTTTGTAAATAATTTTGTAATGCTAGTGAGAAGGACATGACAATGACAATACTGATGATGATGGTAATAATGATAATACTGATGACGATGGTAATAATGATGATAATGATAAGAACAGTAATAACAGTAATGATTAAGATAATGATAATGATAATCATAATAATAATAATAAAGACAACAGTTATGTTTATAATAATAATAGCAATACTAATGATAATGATAGTGATAATGCTAACAAAAACAACACCTGCAATAATAGCGATAAGAATTATGATAATAATGATGATATTATTATCATTATTATGATTATGATTACTATGATGATAATGATAACAAAGATTATGACAGTGGTAATGATAATCGTGATAACAACACTAACAACAAAATAATGACAATGATGATGATAATTGAATGATAAGATTGGTAAACACTACTACTACTACTGCTACTACTCTTAGTAATAACGATATCAATAATAACAATGACAATAAAAGTAGTAATAACGATAACAATAATACAAATGACAACAATTATAACACTGACAAAAAACAATAATAACAATAACAAGAATATGATGATAATAATGATAATAGTAATAATAATAATGACAAATCCTATTACTGATGATAACAGTCCTATTCCTGATAAGACAGAATAATTACTCCCACTGTTTTGAACAACATTAATATTACCCTTAATAACACCGCCAACAATATCAACAACATTGTTACTATTATTGCTGCTACTACTTACAACTACAAAAAACAAAAAAACAAAAAAAACCTCAGTGAGCTGAATAAAAATAAAAATATAATAAACAAATAAACGAACAAGAACAAAACAACAAACAGCAAACGAACAAGAACAAAATAACTAACAGCAAACGAACAAGAACAAAATGACAAACAGCAAACGAACAAGAACAAAACAACAAACAGCAAACGAACCAGAACAAAACAACAAACGAACAAAAACAAAACAACAGCAAACGAACCAAGACAAAACAACAACAAACGAACAAAAACAATACGACAGCAAACGAACAAAAACAAAACAACAGCAAACGAACAACAACAAAACAACAGCAAACGAAAACAACAAAATAACAAACCACAAACCCCTCTCCCGCGACCCCAGAGCCAGGACGAAATCCAACAGGCCACTTCAGCCTGCTACAGCCTTCTCCGCGGTTTCCTCAACACTCTGGCTGCACAGGACGCCGAATGCGCCAGAAGGTTTCTTTGCGAAGGAGCTGAAGAAGCCGCTTCTGCCGGTCCGGTCGGAGAAGTGATCGCCTCCGTGGGCAGGTGGGTTCTTGGTATTCGGGGTTTTGGTACTCTGGTATTCAAGTGCTTTATATATACTCTGATTCTTGATAGGTGGATTTTTGGTATCGAAGTGGGTTCTTTGTAGGTTCTTGGTATTAAGGTGGGTTTTGGTGCCCAGTTAGGTTCTTGATATTCAGCAGGTAGATTCTCAATACTTGGGGAAGTTACGGGTATTCAAGTTAGTATTCAAGAGAATCGTTGATGTTTTAATAACACGAGAATCCCAACGAAGCTTAAATATAGCGTAAATCCAAGCACAGTGAATACTTGCAAAGCACAGTATAACCTAATAGATATATTTCTAAGCCTTCCCCCTAAAAAAAAACATATAGATTATATAGATGTGTGTGTGTGTGTGTGTGTGTATATATATATATATATATATATATATATATTTATATATATATATAAAAAGCCCCGTATAACCCAGTAAGTATATTCCAAGCAAAAAAATAATCCTTATAGCACCGTTTAACCCAACAGCACCAATGCTGGATCCTGGTTAGAAAAAGTAAACTCCACGCTCTTCCAAGACGTGGGGCTCAGCTGGAGAAGTCGGTGCCCGGTTACGTGGTTGCGCCCTCCGGTACTCCGAATGTTTCGCCCTCCCCTCCGCTTACCGGTATCCTGGGGTGTACCGAGCCCCGCACCTACCCTCCAGCTTCTATCAACCTCTGCTCCAAAACCTGATGGACACTGTGAGGGATACTCTGTTCTAATTTCATCGCGGAGAGGTTTGGTTCATTTGAGTATGATTTGTACATTGTGTGTATGTTTAGCTGTTTTTGAGAATCCTTTATTTGTGTACAGATTACAGATTGCAAAAGTTTGTTTTTCCTCTATTTAATCGTTTGTAAATAAACCTCAACTCCTTCTATAAACATGTTTTATTTCCATCATGCATAGGACTTATATTGTGTTGATTGCATTTAAATATGCTGTAGATTCAAAATAATATTCATGTGTAGATTGTATGTCCATATGTAAATTCCGCAAATTTTATGCATTGCACGTGCAAAGCTTTCATGTTTTATTTATGTGTAACTTTCCCATTTGGTTCACACATAAATTCCATGTAGTATAAATTATTTTTTCTTCAGAAATAAATGCCGTGTAGTATTCACGTGTAAATATCCTGTTTTCTTCACATAAATTCCATGTAGTGTGTATAGATTTGATGAATTGTACATTATTCTTTTATATATATATTTTTATGTTTATGGCATCATCCCAACATATCATAATGAATAAGAGCTTCGGTTTTTAGCGCTGCTTCCAGGAATGACTGTTAACGATAAAGTCTTTTGGTTTCATTCTGGCGCCTGTCTCCTTTTAAATGTATTTTATGAGTTAATATTGAGAGAGGCATTCTGGGTGTTATCATCTTCGGTACACACTGCTAGTATTAGTCTCTCTTTGTGCTCACATTTTGAGTTAGTCTTGTATGTGTGACACGCACATCCATACATGCATAAATATATGTGTGTATATATATATATATATATACATATATATATATATATATATACAGAACACACTCACACACACGCACACACACACACACACAGACACACACACACACACACACACATATATATATAATATATATATAAATATATATATGTATAAATATAAATATATATAATATATATAACTGCCCTCTCTCTCTCTCTCTCTCTCTCTCTCTCTCGCTTTCGGTTTAGCACTAAAGTGCTTCTGTTCCCCACATTCTTCTTCGCTGCTTACACACTCCGCCATCGCGATGAATGAATGAAACTGTAAACAACACCTATTACGTCATCCCCATCCACACTAACGGCGGGCAGCGTTTTCCTCAGCGTCAAAAAATTCGCCTGCTACAAAGGAGGAACTCTAAGGGCTTAAAAGTGCGATCTTCTGATTTGGTTGAATGAATTAAAAAATGTGAGGTATTTATGGCATGATTTATTAATACAGAAAACGCAATAATTTGAAAACTGACACACCTTAACGGACATTCTCCGCGACGAACCAGCTAGGGGCAAACAAAAGCACAGCGATGATGTTGATAATGATACCAGTAATAGTAGTATTACTACTAACAGTAATGACAATAGCGATGTTCCCGAATGATATTGATAAAATGAATGATAATGATGATATTAATACTAACAATAATGGCAACAACGGTAAAGGTGATGATGATAATAATAACAACAATAATAATAATAATAATAATAATAATGAGGATGATGATGATGATGATAATGATAACAATGATTATGATCAGGATGGTGATTGCAATAATGGTGATAATGATAATTATCATAACAATAATAATAATGATAATAATAACAATAATAATAATATTGATAATGATAGCAATAATGGTAGTAATAATAGTGATGATAATGATAATGACAATGGCAATGATAATGATAATGATAATGATAATAATGATAAAAAATAATAGGGACAATAATAATAATAATGATGATGATGATAATAATTATGATAATCATAATCATAATGATGATAGGAATAATAGTAAAAACAATACTGATAGTAAGAGTGATAATGATAATGGAAATAATAATGATAATGATAGTAATAATTAGGATAATAATGTTAATAATATAAATAATACTAATACTGATACTAATAATGATGATGGTAATAAGAATGATGATGATAATAATGATAATAGTAATGATAATAATATCAATAAGAACAATAATAATAAGGATGATAATAAAGATAATAATAATAATAATGATAATGATAATAGTAGTAATACTAGCAATAGTAATAATAATAATAATAATAATAATAATAATAATAATAACATCAATAATAATAAATAATGATAATGAAGATATTTGTATTTAACAAATGCCTTTAGCAGCTCATATAAACAATAACATAGTCGTACGAATAATAACTTCCCATAAAGGTATATTCTAACTACATCACACGTAGGAAAAGGATAAGTTCTTCCGCCATCACAGAACACATAACTTGGACATCTTTCTTTCGATCACTGCCTCTTCTGGCGACGAGGAACTTGAGGTGATTGGCGTCCATCGCGTCCAATGCAGATGCGATGGACAGTGACTAACTCCACGAAGAAAAGGGTGTACCTAACGCCTCGGCATTTCATCTTTATCAAAGTCAAGCACTTCTGACGTAGCTGTAACATCGCCAGCAACATTCTGCTTTGAGAAATTATCCAATCTAATCCATGCGGCTTTTTCGGCACCGATGTGTTAATTAATCCGCTTTTCCCCGGTTGGCCAGGCGACATTCCTGAACGAGGAACCTGGAGCAATCGGCAGTACGTAGGCCTACATTTCTGGCCGTAATAACTTCTCTAAGGCCCGCTCCAGACACGACAGTCGGGTATAGGCTGGTTACGCCGCTGTGAAGGGGAGAGGGGGGGGGGGAGAAATAATTATTATGCATTGTTCATTTTGCTTACTATTATTTATTCATTCACTGGTACTGGTACTGGTTATGTATCACTATATTTCCTGTTAGAGGAAAAGAAAGAATTATGAGTAATCCAGCTTTTCTTTGTATATATTATGAACATTTAAAGTTGATGAAAACAAGGATATATTATTTATTTTAGAAAATGATTACGGAAATAAGACCAAGTTCCACTTGCTAACCTCATGCTGAATAGGAAAGAAAACGTATTATCCAGCACAATATTAGCGGAAAAACGATTTCATGCGAAGAATGTTTGGTGGAAAATGACGTGTAACTTCGGCGAGATTTCGGAAACATGACTCACCAAGGGGGAGTTGCGGAAAAGGATGTCTAAGCAAACAAAAAGAGCATTAGGATGACATCATTCCAAGCAAGGTTTGCTGAAAAGAGCGTCTTACCTAGCGAGAGTAGCGGCCATCGCCCCTACAGCGCCCTCTGCAATAGCCTTTGCGGAGGCGTCGCAGATGAACCAAAGGACACAATATCGCTGCGTCTCAGCCAGGGCCAACATATACCCTCGGGTCACGCTGAACATGGCCCTCACTGCTGCCTCGTGGCACTCTCGACCTCCTAGGCACCACTCGCGGAGATTGATCTACAAGAAATATTTCTGGTCATGAGGAGGAAGATCGTAGTTCAAGATCATAACAGTCTAGCACGTGTTAATATAATTAAATCCATTACATTCTTAGAGCTAAAAGGTAAAACCAAACACACAAAGAGCGTGTAGTGAGCTCTTTCCGCCGATTTCGCCAGCGCAGGAGAGCGTTTTGCCATTTAGAACCGACCTTGTTCCCCGGTAGGATGACGGACTGGTAATGGAGGTTAGGCACGTCTTCGGGCCTCGTGCTGGACAACCTCCGAGCCCGCCGCTGATGAGCGCGCCTTTGCCGTCTCGTCATCGGAGGATGGGAAGGTTTCTTGTCTCGTTTACCTTCTTTCTCGCTGGTGTCTTTATCTTCATTTTCCGATGGCGGTGGTTTTGTTTTCTCTTGTTTGATAATACCTTCGTGTCCCTTTTCATGTTCTATTTGATTTGGCAATTTCACAGCAGATGATAAAGGAACTGCTGCCGTTAATGTGGAGACAACGGTAGGCGTCGCGTGAATGGAGGTCTTTGGGCCGTAATCCGGATGGAAGTAGAGGTAGGAAGAGTTCAGGTGTTGATAAAGACTCGTAGTACTATATAAGCTGGTATTCAAAGTGTTCTGTAATCTGAACTCTTTTTCCATATGCCCTTTCTGCAAGTTTTCAAAATCACTGGCGCGCAAGAGAGATGCCGAACTGTGGAAAACTCCCTGTCCCACTTCAAGGAGTTGAGACGTGGCGTCCTCCGCCTGGGGATTCTCTGACCCGTAAGTGGGGTACTGCTTCAGGAACCCGAACCTCTCGATTTCCGAAGCAGTCGTGGCCACTTCGCCCTTGGCCTTTGGGAAGACGAACATCGATCCGAGCGGAAGGAGTTTCTTCCAGCGATCGAAGATGATTCTGGGTCTGTTCGAGTCGTTATCCGTCGTCGGTGTTTCGGGGAAGGAATCGGACACATCTCTCTCCTTCCGAATATCCCTGAGGACGTCTTGGTCGATGAGGTCCAAGTCAGAGACCAGAGACCAGTCGATGTCCAGACCACCGAAGTCATTTGGGAACATATTAAAAGATCGGCCGTTGTTATTGTTATTGTTATTATTATTGTTGTTATTATTGTTATTGTTATTATTGTTGTTATTGTTATTGTTGTTGTTGACGACTGTCGAACCACCGATGCCGCCGATGCCAGTTGCGTTGATGTCCACCATGACCGAGAGCGTGAAGTCGATCATCAGGGTCAGCGTCAGGGTGATGAAAGCGAAGAAGGCGAACACGCCGCTGTGGCCCGAGGGACAGACCTCGATCGGAGGGTAGTAGGTGGGGCCCTTGATCGGCGGCAAGTGCACGTACTTCGGAGGCTTCTCGTAGCCCGAAGACTTGGGCGGCGCGCCGTAGCTCGAACTAGGGGGCGAGGCGTAGCTCGAACTAGGGGGCGAGGCGTAGCTGCTGGAGGCTGCGCCGTATTCTCGGTTCAGAGCCTGGAAGATGCCCATCATGTCGTTCAAGGGCATGACGGCGAAGGGGGAGCCGGAGTTATATCCTTCGTAACGATTCCGTGTCCTGTCCCTCGTCGACTTCGGACTATTGTAATTCCAAACGCCATCCAGGACGTCGTAGATGCTGTTCTGACGCGGCTCGCGGCGGAGGGCGTCCCTCAGCTCGCGCTCCAGCCCGGCGACCTTCCCGGAATCCAGACCTCGCACCTCCGCCTCGTCCGCGATCTGCCTCAGGAGCTCCTCATCGTCGCCGTCGCCTTCCGTGGATTCCTCGACCCTCTTCGCGGCATCCGTAGCTGCTTGGATGATGGACTCATGGTCGTGAAGGACGCCCGAGCGAACCATCTCTTTTTTCAGCAGCTCCCTGAAGCCGGGATCGCGCACCACGACCTTCCAGTCCCGTTCCTGAAGCAACTGGACCATCTGCCGCTGCGCATCTGTCATGCCGTCCGTATGAAGCGAATCTGGATTGACTTCGTCCCCTTGCCTGGCCAACGTCGCTTCCTCAAAGAAAGGCTTGGCGGGCGCTTCCTTCTCTTGCTTCTGGTCATCGAAGGTTGGCCCATAATAGCGGGAGTTGGCAGCAACCTGGGAGACAAAGCATGGCTGTAGTGTGCGAATAGTACTTAGGGATATGTACAACTTAGAGCAGTGGTTCCTAACCCTTCAACTCCCACGCTCCCCTTTAGGAATTTGTCCTTCCCTCCGCGCCTCCCTTACATGTGAAAATAAAATTCCCTCCCACAGTTTAAAGAAAATTATAAGTATGTTTTGTTAGTTTCTTTCATAAGTATTAATTAGTGGCATTATAATCAGACTTTCCATTATGTGTCCATGATCTCGTTAAGAGAATAACAAAGATATTTAGAGAAATTACTGCCCTTCTCCCAAGGGCTCGCACCCCTTTGGGAAATACTATATACTGAATATATATATATATATATATATATATATATTTATATATATAGAGAGAGAGAGAGAGATAGATAGATAGATCGGCAAATAGAGAGATAGATAGGCAAATAGAGAGATAGATAGACACAGACAGAGAAAGAGAGAGAGAGAGATGTGTATGTTGATATATATAGATAGAGAAAAAGATAGACAGAGAGAGAGAGAGACAAAGAGAAAGAGAGAGTATGTCTGTAAATCCACACACACACACACACACACACACACACACACACACACACACACACACACACACACCTATATATATATATATATATATATATATATATGTATATACATATGTATATATATAAGCATATATATATATATATATATATATATATATACATATATATATATGTATGTATGTACACACACACACACACACACACACACACACACACACACACACACACACACACACACATATATATATATATATATATATATATATATATATGCGTATGTGTGTGTGTATATATGCATATATGTATATATACATGTAAGCATATCATATATATATATATATATATATATATATATGTATGTATGGATAGGTACGTATATGTATTTATGTATTTATGATATGTGAAGAATATGTACAGTTCTCCCTTACTTTCCCGGTCCTATTTTTGAAAATCAACACCAGCGTACAGCGTTCTGAATGAATTAAAATCTTGCACTAGAAATATTTTATATCTTTATTGGAAATACTCGTCTCACACATTCTCTTAGTTAAGTTTTTGTCATTCTAAGTTATTTCAAGAAAATTAATTTCTTACAATATTATTGCATTTTGGTAGTATCTGTTCTGTTTATTTGATTGCGTTTTGCAGTATGTTTAACTTTTCGTGACTTTAGCTACTCACACAAATTAATAAATGACCCTGCTAATGCACACACATACACACATACACATACACACACACACACACACACACACACACACACACACACACATACACACAAGGGTTATTAATTTTCACTCATACCTTTTCTTCTCATAACCTTATCTACGAAGGAACAGGCAAACACTCATAATTTTAATAGTGAGCAAACAATGAATACTGAAAAGGAAATATATATATATAAAAAAAACGCTAAAAAGGTATATTAGAAAACAATAGATAATTAATTCATACTGAACAAACAGTGGATGAAAAAAAAACTAAAACATATATCACACAATTGATAAATTAACAATTAAATGACAAGGCAAATTTATGAACTCACCTGCGAAGCGCGTTTGTGAAAAGCAAGCAAGTCTTCACTATCATCTACAGAAGTGTACGACGGCACGATATGGTCCTTATTGCTCGTGTCATCTTCGAGGAGAGCAGTCACCATACACGCTAACATGACAGTGAATGCCCACGTGCCCACTGCCCAGGGAACGGGCATGCGTGGTGGTCCGCTCATAACGACGGATAATGATGGTTAACGATTGTGTATCGAGAAAGTTAGTGCATGGTATGACATAAGTTCCGAACCGTGTGTTATCGTGTTTAGTTCAAAGATATGGCTTCAGAAGGAATAACTTGAAGATATAGTTTCGATGTGTTTTTTTTTCCAACTTTTTTCCAACTTTGGCAGGAACTAACATTGTCAAAGTTGCTCAAAGACTCTGTGATCCGTCACAAAATATGGTTCCTTCATACCTCAAGAATAAAAGACCATTAATAAAGTCGTTATAAAGCACCACACAAAGTTCCATACGAGACGCACGCACACAATACCGCCGCTCAACTCATGTCGATTTGCACTGCGCGCCATGTTGGATTTCCCGCCATCTTTGATTTTCCTTGAACGATAACGAGCGACGGATATTATCGCCTCCGATTTCTATTGGCTCACATAATTCGACACAGAAACGCTAAAATACCCGTTCTTTCCTTCATTTATTTAATACAATTCTACTAACCTACTAGTTAATGAGAACGCAATATACACCATACACAGCCGAAAACCAGAGACAAATATGGTACGAAATTACTACAAACGCACGAAAACGAACGAGAATAAATAATCTGAAGAGCAATTTTCTACGCCACAGCGAACGGTATCTTCGCCAGAGAACAGCTCAGCAGAGAGACGGCTGACTGGTCGAGGGGCGCCGCTCGCGTCAGCTCATCCAAGGGTGAGAACGAACACCGTTATGAGGACGAAAAGGTCCGTGTGATCATACGGACACGGCGGCGGCGGTGCGGAGAGAGAATGTGTGTGTATGCATAGAATACGCGCGCGCACACAAGCACACACACACACACGCGCGCAAATACACACACACACACACACACACACTTCTAAATAATATATATAGATAGATATACATATATATATATACACACACATATATACACACACGCATATATGTACACACAGGCACACATACATACATCCATATATATATATATATATAAATATATATATATGTATATATATATAGTGTGTGTGTGTGTGTGTGTGTAAATATATACGTATATATATATGTATGTTAATACATGTATATATAGTATATATAATCATTTACATTTATATATATGTCTACGTATATTCCTATATGTACGTATGCATATACACACACACACACACAAACACACACACACACACACACACACATATATATATATATATATATATATATATATATATATATGTGTGTGTGTGTGTGTGTGTGTGTGTGTGTGTGTGTATGCATATATATACATGTATATAAGCATATATATACATATATACACGTATATATAGACATACATGTATATATATATGTATATATATATATACATATATATACACACATCGTGGGGGTATTGGTGGTTTGAGAAAGGGGCAAAAGGGTTAAGAATCAGTGTTCTCTATGCAACTAACACCAAGTAAGAAAATGGACAAAAAAGAAGACAGCGTATTGCTCTAGTGAACCTCAGCCACCTACTCCTTCTCTCTCTCTCTTCCTCAATAGCTGCCAGATTTCCGTCAACTTATTTCGGCCTTTTTTGCGGGTTAAGGCTAAAACAGAAAATGTTTATTATTAGGGGACACTTTTCGAAGTCAGCGAATCTCTTCCTTATCGCGTATTTAGTTATGAAAAGGGGGAATAAAATATAAGCCAACTTCTACATCTTCAATAATAAAATGGAAAGAAAAATATGATATGACCCGAACTTTGTTTCCGTTTATGTAGAAAAAAAAACAAAAAAACCAGCTTCTGTCACTAAGAATTCGAACTAGTGTTGTGCAGATTTTAAACAGCTTATTCGCACAAGAGTCTGATAGATTCCCACTTTTGTACCATTTTATAAACTATTATTATTTCGCATTAGTAAGCAATTAGTAAATGAACTGATAATGCCTATAGAATACTTCCCCTCTTTCAGCTGCTCTTTCCTCCGCCCCACAGAATCCGAAATATAGATTTTCGCAAACTTCCGAAGCTGCGGTAGTGTGGTTTCTTTGGCGGTGTCTTTTAACAAGGAACTAAGCACTAATTATGCGCAGAGAGATGGGCCTTTCTCCACGATGTTTAAATGAATGTTTTGATTACTTTTGGATTATATTAATTTACGATGCAGCAACCACGCCAGAAGATATTGGCTGCGCCGGTGTTTCTCTTGCTGAAAATTCCCCTCTTTTGGCGCTCTGTTGCGATTCCTTTTTCGTTTCTACTCCGTTTCTGCCTCGAATCTGTTCACATGGTCTCGGAATGAATGTCAGGCACCTCCACTCTAGTCCTGGATCCTGCCCATATCAGTCAGGATATATATAGAGAGATAGATAGATAGATAGATATGTAAATATGAACTCCCTCCTCCTTCCCCTCTCTCTAACTCTCTCTCTCTTTCTGTCTCTCTCTCTATATATACAAATATATTTATCTATCTATATTTATTTATATATATGCCTATCTATCTATCTATCTATATATCTAAATATATATATATATACATATACATACAGTATGTACACACTATTTATGTCCGAGTGCTGATGTGCGTGAACGTTCGCTAAACATGTTGATCTCACGACCACTAACCATATCGGTGTTAAACCGTTATGCAAAATCACAGCCACCTTTTCCGAACCTCCCACCCCACCTCCTTAACATTCTTCCCCCTCCCCTCCTCCTAACCCCTCTCTCCTCCTCTCCCCTGTCCTAAACCCCCATTCACCCCCCACCCCCT
>NC_061844.1:14092580-14100080 GCF_019202785.1 Penaeus chinensis
AAAACGGAAGAGGGAACTGAAGATGGGGAAGAGTGTGGCAGAAGGAAAACAGAGAAGGATGGAGAAGGATGTGGAGGAAGGAGGAGGGAGGAAGTTGGGGAAAGGGAGATGGTATTAGGAAGAGAAAAAGAGAAGAAGGAAGAGGGGAGGAGAAAGTGGGATAAGGAGGGGAAAGAAAAAAAATAGGACGGGGAGTATGATTCCGTTACACCAACACGCCGACCCAGCTAGAGGTAACGAGCGTAGATTATATAGCACACGCGAGAAGCGACACCAATTTCCGCAAAAGGTAAGGTTTCCAGAAGCTTATAAAATAAGATTATGAAGCCAAAAAGAAGGTATTGAAGAATAGGAAAATGAAACATATGGATAAGAAGAAGAGACAAATGAGAACGAATACGACGGAGATAAAACAAACGTGAATTATGCAATAAAAACGCATAAACAAAAAGACAAAAAAAAAAAAAAAAGTCATAAGCCAAATAAAGAAACCTAAGAAATATAACAAACTTACGTAAGATAGAGTAATATTATTAAGGCAAAACCGAGGCGTGGAAAGAAAAACAAATGAATAACGAGACAACTGAACTCTGACGTTGTACCGTTAACAAAAAAAAAAAAAAAAAGATGGCGCCAGCGTTACTGTTTTGTTTAGCATCGTCTGTAAAGAGGATATAAAACAGTAAATCTGCGAGGTAGGGAGAAAAGTATAACAAAATAAAGAGGAAATGAAAGTAATTGTCTTTGAAACGACTGACACGTAAGAATTACACTAAGGTTACAATGTAGAATTCGTGGTACCGCTGGACCGAGTCGCTACCGTCAGTTTGGCCTCGACGCCGGTTCGAACAGCACGTGTAATTCCACGCTCTGTACAGTGTGTGACATTGGGTATGTCTTTTCGTTGTGTGCGTTTGTGCTGTGATTTAGTGTTTAGAGAGAGAGAGGCCCCCCCCCCCCTCTCTCTCTCTCTCTCTCTCTCTCTCTCTCTCTCTCTCTCTCTCTCTCTCTCTCTCTCTCTCTCTCTCTCTCTTCTCTCTCTCTCTCTCTTTCTCTCTCTCTCTTCTCTCTTCTCTCTCTCTCTCTCTCTCTCTCTCTCTCTCTCTCTCTCTCTCTCTCTCTCTCTCTCTCTCTCTCTCTCTCTCTCTCTCTCTCTCTCTCTCTCTCTCTCTCGGTATGTGTGTGTGTGTGTGTGTATGTGTATGTGTATGTGTGTGTGTGTGTGTGTGTGTGTGTGTGTGTGTGTGTATGTGTGTGTGTGTGTGTGTGTGTGTGTGTGTGTGTGTATGTGTGTGTGTGTGTGTGAGTGTGCGTATGAGTGTGCGTGCGCGTGCGCGCGTGCTCATTGTGGTCTTCGAAGTACTATAAATGTTTATATATTTGTGTCTATTTTTTGCTAATTGGTGCTATTAATTATGAAATAGAAAATTAGGTGTGGTCGTTGTTATATTTCTGTGTTCTAGCGATTAAGTTTCTTATTTGTTACTCCTTTCATAAACCAACGTATTAGTAGTAAACCGATTTTTTATGAATGAATGGCGTTCGACGCTCGTGTTTTGTGTAGAAGTTTGGTACAGCTATTCCTTTGAAGATTTATATCCATGCGCTTAACTATTAAAAAACGCCATCTTTAAAGATAGACTTGAACAAAACATAATATTGCATAAGTATGGTTGTTTTGATTAGTAAATGATCCAATTCCATTTTTTTATTACCACACTGTGAAAACAATGGAATTACCACCGACAACAAAACATCCACAAAGAAAGGAAAACTATTCATCTAGAGTAACAAATCTCACCAGTCGCCCACAACAAACCAATTATTCATATCCTGGTTAATTCACGATCAACTACATTCACCGAATTATAAAATCATTCACAAATAGTCGGTGTAGTGTTCCCTCAAGAAGCTCTTATACCACTGCGTCCGTTATACTGTGGTCTGTCTTAGTTATAGCGTGACTACACACACACACACACACACACACACACACACACACACACACACACACACACACACACACACACACAATCACACACACACACACACACACAACACAAACACAACACACACACACACACACACACACACACACACACACACACACACACACACACACACACACACACACACACATATATATATATATATATGATATACATATTCATAAACGTACATATACGCTATAAACAGCTACTATAACGACTTATAAGAAAAGTGAGAGCACTCAAGAACTTCATTTATACACTATATTACACTATATTATTTCCTGCCAATTTGGGTGACCGTCACAGTGCAGTAGTATATAGTTATTTGTGCATAAACACTCACTCTCTTGTAACAACGGGCGTAGACGAGGAGCATGTTTGTCAGACACAACAACAGGCGGTATTGTGTTAATAGAGAGGGTTATTAGAACACTGTAGACTATTGCAAAAATAATGATCTGTTGCTTTACCGAAGGAGATATGAGAACGCACTCCCTCACCTGTAGTTTTATATTTTGTGCTTATTAGTATCACGTTATTTCCCCATTTTGATTCATTTTAGCATGTTATACTATGGCATAAGAGACATTTCTCGATATTTGACTCTTATTATTATTGTCAGCGAGGACTTTTAAGACTCGATTATTTTTATTTAACAGTTAAAATCACTTTCTTGGTGTCATGTATAAGCCCATTAAACATACCTATTTGCGTTTATAAGTTGTATTTTCAATGTGTATTTAAAGAATCTCTGACACGCCGCTAATGGCCGTAAATGTGTATATGTATATATGTTTATGTATATGTTTATATATATACACATATGTGTGTATGTGGATGTATGTGTGTATGTGTATGTATGTGCGTATGCGCGCTCGCGCGTGTGTGTGTATGTGTGGCATTAAAAGATATATGTATATATGTATGTATTTATATATGTATATATATATTTACACACACACACACACACGCAATTTAAAATTGTATAAGTAAATAAATATATATATATTTATATATCTATATAGATAGATAGATAGATATAGATATATATTCTTCAAAAAGAAAGAAAACACAAATAATAATCATATTTTGTATAAACCACAGATTAGTAAAATTAATGAATAAATATACAAATCCGTAAAACTGAATAAAGAGTAACTGCTTCTCTTCGGCAGGAATATCATTAGAATCCTAGGCTCTAAAGGCCTAAAAGAGGAGGAGCCTAGCGTGGGAGGAGCTTCGAGTGGGAGGGGCAAGGAGCATGGCGGTATTGGGGCAACGCCTTCGATCAGCTGGACTGGTACAGCTGCTCCTTTTCCCTCTCCTACACACAGGACTGCCTCGCGTGTTGCAAGATACTCCAAGTGCGAACAGCGTCTTTGAGGACGCGATGGACGCTGGAGGGGACGATGTGTGGAGAGGAAGGATATTCTCAGCAGATCTTTGAGAGCAGAGCAAGGCAGCTGTTAGAGGATGCCCTTGTCTCCTACACGGGAGGTTTTCAAGGCCTGCATCGCCCTCGAGAATCATATTTAAGCCCGGCCTTGCAGCGGGAAGACGTCCAAGTGTCAATGAGTGAATTCAAGTTCCCCAGTATGAAGACTTCGCGCTCTGAGACTCATCCCTTCAGCCTCACAGATTCGAGAGAGTCCCCGGATGCCAAGACCATCGGCGCAAAGACTCACGCGATTAATGCTATTCACAAAGGGAAGAAGCTAAGTGCACTCGTTCTCCCAGCAGAGACCCTGGATGATCAGACTCTTCACTCAAAGAGGGAACTAGATGGTCGGACGTTCAGCATACACACCCAAGATAGGCAATCTCTCCGCGCAAAGGCCCAGAACACAAGCTCGATTTCCACCACCAAGACCGCGAAGACCTCACCCACGATGCCCCCAAACGCGAAGCCGTCCCTTTCCCATCCGCAAGACAAGCCAAGGCCACCCAGAGTTCGGCGGAGTTGCGGAGGTTCGTTCGTGGTATTTCCCTTCTTGGTTTTCCTCATCGGGACGCTGTCCTCGTCCATCAACATCATCAATAACATCAACAACAATAATAATAACAATAACAACAATAATAACAATAACAATAATAATAACAATAACGAAAATATGAATGGGAGGGGATTCGACGCAGGAAGGTTACTGAATGCGTCTCTCGACTTGGAGTCTCTCCTGTCGAACTCGAATCTCAAAGGAGTAGAAAGGTCACAGGGGACTCCTAATGAACAAACGAGGTCAAAAAGGTCACCAGAGAGAAGAGCAAGGTCAGCATCACGAAAGAGAGAAGCAGATTCCAATTTGCCGTTGAAACCCATTTATAATTTTCTACATTCGTCTATCAGTCTCGTGCTTAATGCTGTCGAAAGCTCGTTTAACGACAATACGCGGAGTTATTTTGCAGCACTGAAGTTAAATCGAAACTTTGTTGAATAGAATATGTAAATAAAATTATTTTTAGATGGTGTATTTTTTCTGAGTAATGCATATCAGATACTGAATAATGATGTATTGTTTCTATGATTGTACACAACAGTATTACTATAAGGATTGGTCGACACACCAGTACCAAATTTATATATCGAAGGTCATGGAATTATCATTATATATATACATAAGATATACACACATGCACACACACACACACACACACACACACATATACACACTACACACACACACATATACACATATACGTATATATATACACATACATATATGTATATATACATGCAGACACACGCATACACACACACACACACACACACACACACACATATATATATATACACACATATTTATATATATATATACATATATATACACACACATACATGTCTATATACATATATGTATATACACATACACATATATATACATACACACATATATAACTTTCATTCACAGCAATGTCAGAAAATTGTAGGTCTTTGTATTTTCTTTTTCATTTATATATGTCCCAACACTATTTCACTCATCATTATTTTTTTTTTTTTTTTTACTTCATTAAGGTGTATTATCAGTCAAAATATTTATCACCTTGGACAAGACCTTAGACTTAATCTCCCACACACGAAGACAAATAAACATACATGTTGTTTTATTTGTTATGACTTACATATCACCTTAATCTATAATATACAAATTGAGTGATTCATACCCTTTACAGAAATGATCCCGAAATCCTTGACATGACACTGAATAGTCCGTGCAAGAGAAAGTTCCGCCTCATTTGCCCCGCCACCAAAACATTTAAATAAAATATAGGCGAAATACAGACAATGTATGTAATAAGGAACAAATATTTTGACAGGATCTGTGAAATGCATTTCCACTGTCCACAGCCTTGCGAAGCGAAGAGTAGTGTGTATAAACAACAGATTTTGCAGAGTAGTCAGGTATTTTTTCCCTTTTATTTGAAGTTTCCACAATGTTTTGCTTGTAAAGTCATACAATCATATTATGTGCCTGATTGCTCTGCCACTTATATTGTTTATACTCACCACTCTTCGCTTCGCAAGGCTGTGGAAAGTTTAAATGTATTTCTCAGATTCAGTCAAAACATATTTTTCTCTGAGACTACCTGAAATATATCTGAAAAATATCGTGCACTGATTGGTTGGCCGGAGTGTATCAAACCTATCAAGTTGAAGGCTATGGGCGTCTTCTTGTAGGCGCCATAAAAGTTAATCAAATATTAAAGTTTAAGCCAAATTTCTAATGCGCATGCGAGCTCAGGATTAAATCTAATTCACCTCCGGACCAGACTTTACTTTCGAATAAAAGAGACAGCTTTTAATAAGATCACGATTAGGTTTCAAATTCGAAGTAAAAAACTTCCTGATTCTTTAAACTAAAGTGACATAAAAGCCGCATGGAGATTTGTTATCATGATCCTCTATAGCAACTCTACTACTCTACTGTAACCTTGTCCCACGATCATACACGAGAAAGAGCTCTCGGAGAAAACTATTTAAACCTATTTATATAATTTTATTTGAACTGACATGATATAATACTAGCATAAATGTGTACATGTTTTTCCCTCTGTAGTAAACGTTTCCTTATCGACATTATCGACATTGTAGAGGGTGAATGCTAATTGCCAATACACAGATACGCGCTTTTTCATGTAAAAAAGCAGATTTACTGATAATCTGATAATTTACTGATTCTTGCGCCTGGCAGTGTGTCTTGCATCTGCTGTGCAAGTACTGTGGATCTGAATTAACTTTAATCCGGAATTAACTTTTATGACACCTACAGAAGACGCCTGTATACACTTTGATACAAGATGAAAAAATGTTTCAGCAGGTTCCAATAATGTACGCGTAAAGGGCAAATATGCATGAAAGTGTATCAAAGTGTAAGGTTTCGGAAATGTTACGAAAAAGGCCTACACAAACACACAAACACACACACACATATGTATAGGAATGCACACACACACACACACACACACACACACACACACACACACACACACACACACACACACACACATATGTATAGGAATGCACACACACACACACACACACACACACACACACACACACTTACACAGACACACACACACACACACACTCACACACACACACTCACACACACACACACACACACACACACACACACACACACACACACTTACACAGACACACACACACACACACACACACACACACACACACACACACACACACACACACACACACACACACACACGCGGGTAATTTGTGTGTGCACTCGAGCGAAAGTCAAACTCATATATCTAAGCAACTATTCTGGGGAAGGATCATTGGTCAGCCAACCCAGTATAAAGACCCAGTCAACTGCATGATGTCCTCAGACGTTATCTTTTCTCTGAGGGAACTAAGGAAAGCCTATAAATCCAGTTCCAACACAGCCCCGGGCTCTGATGGGATCTCGCACCCCATTATTTCCCACCTAGGACTAGCAGGTGAGCTTGCATGCACCTCTTGCAACTCATCAACAAGTCCTGGGAAACTTCCACCCAACCCCAGAGTTGGAAGAGGGCTACCATAGGTCCCATCCCAAAACCAAATGAGCCAGGGAAGTACCGCCCCATCTCTCTCCTCAGCTGCCTGGCCAAGACGGCCGAGAGGATGGTACTAACCCGGCTCAAATGGAAAATGGGTTCCCCCACACGAACACCTCCACGGGTTCAAAAAGGGGCAGGGACACAGCACACAGCATAGCCACGCTCTTAAGCACAATCAGCAAGGGCCCAGCTGTGGTGGTATTCCTTGACCTGGAGAAGGCTTTTGAACTGGCAAGTCCGCTTGCCATTCAGGAAAGCCTGATCCAGAAGGGAATCAGAGGAAAGCTCTTGGCTTGGATAGGTGACTACTTCAGGAACAGGACTGCCAATGTCAAATTCCAGGGTCATCTATCGCAGCACATGCCGCTCGAAAATGGAACGCCACAGGGTGGGGTTCTCAGTCCAGCCCTATTTAACACTTTAATGTCCTGCATCCTCAACATAAACCTCG
>NC_061844.1:14105080-14107580 GCF_019202785.1 Penaeus chinensis
TGATCAGAAATGAATAAAGGAAGGGATAGGTAAAGGACTATATGACTAAATCAAGAGATGAATAAATCCAATCAGAATATTATCACAGATTTGTCATATCAGGCGTGACGCATAAAGCACGCTATATGTTACGTAAAAAACGTAGGGAATGAGGTAAACAATTTACAATGCCATCAGATATTTATGGAAACATATAAACAATGTCCTGAGCGTGGTAAACTCTCAAACATTTTATCTTGTGTTAACTGAGGCTCATACTTGTTTTCAGCCGGTCTGTTCCTCAATAATCTTTTTTTTTCTATGTCTCAAAATATATGTATGTGTTTACGTATAACTGCACGTGTTTCTGTATACGCTCGCTCACTTTCTCTCTCTCTCTCTCTCTCTCTCTCTCTCTCTCTCTCTCTCTCTCTCTCTCTCTCTCTCTCTCTCTCTCTCTCGCTCGCTCTCTCTCTCTCTCTCTCGCTCTCTCTCTTCCCTCCCCCCTCCCTCCCTCCCTCCCTCACACACACACACACACACACACATGATACAAACAGATACAGATGCTCTATCTTAACCATGGAACCACACTCTTTTAACTTTTAGATTATAAAATAACTAGTTAAAGGGGAAAAAAATACGTTTTTATGGTTCGTTTTCCTTAACAGTTTGAGGGGGGAAATCGGGTAGATTTAATAACAAGTGATGGTAAAGGGATAAAGGAGGTAAAAATACTTTACGAAAAAAAGAGGAAAAGAAGGAAGGGAGGAAGGAAAAGAAAATGGGTTTTCAGAGAATGAAAATATAATATAATAGAGAAGAGGAAAATACATTTGGAAAAAAAATATAATAGGTAAAAAGGAAAAAAACAAGGGAAATGGCATTAAGAAAAAAGAGAGAACGAAAAGGTAAATGAAGGAAAAGAAAATTTAAAAAATGGAGAAGGAAAGAAAAAGAAGGAAAAAGAAAGTAACAGAAAACGGAAATGAAAGAGAATGAAATAATACGGAAAATACTTTAAGAAAAGAAATACAAATACCGAAAGGAGACCGGAAAATGACATACTGTCCATATAGACAATAGATAAGTCTGACCTTATCTCTTTCAAAACTTCTCCTTCTCTCTCCATTGTTATATTTCTTCGATAAAAAGGATATTTGGGCCTTTCCTTTAAACACATATATTTAAAAAAAAAAAAAATAACAAAAGAGAACATCAGAAAACAAAGTGAAGGAATGCTGGGCAAGGAAGAGTTGAAAATAAATGACATTGGAATTCACTGATGGTCGTATTTCTCTAAAGGGATTGATTTAGCTTTGGTTACAAGGCTGTTTTGAGCTGAGCAGGTGTTGGCAGGTCTAGAGGTGAAGCATGCAAACTTGCAAACGTACACACACACACACACACACACACACACACACACACACACACACACACACACACACACGCACGCACACACGCATACATACACACACACATACGTACGCACACACGCACGCACACACAGATACGCAAGCACACACACACACACACACACATACACACACACATACACACACACACACACACACAAACGCATGCATACACACACACATACACACGCACACGCACACACGCACAAAAACCAAGGGATACACAAGCAAAGTCCGCACATGTAAGTACTTATAAGGACTTTCTACACAGGCACTAGTAATGTTACACACCATAATTCACAAGCGAGCAAGGACACTCACACTCATAAGAAAGACGGCGAACACGAAAAAAAACAACAACAAAAGAAAAGCAAAACACCAAAACCCACCACCAAACATTTAAACAAACAAAACCACCAACCAACAGGGAGCACAAGCAAGCTAATAAACCAGAGAACAGGAGAAACAAGCAAGCATAGAGAATAGAGAACAGCCGAGCACCTGCCGAGAACAGCCTCGAGCCACGACCGACGATCAGTCTCTCTCGGGACGTCGGACGAGTAACATCTTCTCTGCGGAACGTGTGGTTGTGTGACACGGTGAGTCTTCGCAAATGTTGTTTAGGTGTGTAATTGTTGCAGGGGTGTTGATGTATAATGTACTTTTTTTTTTTTTTTTTTTTTTTGGGGGGGGGGGGCGTACGTGTGTGTGTGTGTGCGTGTGTGTGTGTGTGTGTGTGTGTGTGTGTGTGTGTGTGTGGTTATGCATGTGTGTGTGTGTGTGTGTGTGTGGTTATGCATGTGTGTGTGTGGTTATGCATGTGTATATATATGTTCATGTGCGTGTCCTCCAACGCTGTGTCGGTGTATCTGCGCATTTTTTTTTTTTTTTTTTTTTTATGTCGAGATTTTGTAGGAAAATATATCTGAATTTAAGTTCTCGTACGAGGTGCAGAAACCGTTTCCTGTGTGTCAGCAGTCTTTGTCCGGAAACGGTTAGTAATTCTACGTGGTTGCGTGTGTAAAAGTTAATGCGTCAACACTCGTATGTATCCTTATGTGTGTATGGTTGTATGTTTGTCTATGCATGCATCTGTGTATGTATTA
>NC_061844.1:14112580-14120080 GCF_019202785.1 Penaeus chinensis
TTGACTTGTAGCCTAACCGAATGAATTAGCTGACCTATAACAGTACACGGCACTAAAGTCTTTTTTCCCCGCAACAGGACCCAGCGCCAGCCAAGGGGTGGGATGGGGTCAGGGACGGCAGCCTGACCCCGCCCCTTTGCCCCCAACTTGACCTCGCTCTTTACCACGCCGGAAAGAAGGTCATTCGAGGTCAGGAAGACTGTCTCTACCTTAATGTGTTTACCCCAGAGGTAATGTGATTAATTGCTTCTTATCAATGCGTTCTTTTGATTTATGTTCATAATTAGTGTTAAAATAAATTATATATATTTATATACACACATACATGCACACACACGAACACGCACACGCACACACACACGCACACACACACGCACACGCACACGCACACGCACACGCACACGCACACGCACACGCACACGCACACGCACACACACACACACACACACACACACACACACACACATATGTGCATGCATAAAGCTATGGGGAGGTATATATATGTATCAAAAATATATTGCACATAATAATAAGTACACATCCAAGCAGGGCCCGCACACAAATCTTCCAGTCATGGTATGGATACACGAGGGAGCCTTCATGGTGGGCGGGATTTCTCAGCTTTCGCCCCGCCCACTCGTGTCCAGGGGCGTGGTTCTGGTTACTCTGCACTATCGGCTGGGCACTTTAGGTATGAGTGATGACATATTCTTCTTTTTCGTATTACTCTTCTCCCTGGGGCTGGCGAAATTCTGTTTGTTTTCACACCTCCAGTGTTTTGTAAGACATAAAGATATTAAATAATAACGGAATTAGCGCCATATTTAAACGATTTGTTATCAGATTTAGAAGACGAAAGAAGAAAAGAAAAAGAAAAACTCACAAGGAAAAGAAAAGATCACAACGAATTGCACTAGTTATTCATCTTAAGAATTATTACAAACTGAGGGTGACCTGCCGGAAAAAAACGACAAGGAAAGAGGCAAAGCAAGGTAGCCGTTAACTGCTTGTTTACGGATAAATTAAATCATTTGAAAAAGTTCAGACAGCTGCCTCTACTTGTACCTGGCAACCCGTTTCCGATGGACATTAGAAGCTGTGTTTGTTTGCACACTCGTTCAACGTCTTAGATACCCTGCGTTCCGTTTGGGCACATCGTAGCGCTACGAAACGCACGCTTTCAAGAACGGAAATACCTGTAGCGTAATACGTGTATTGTCCGTGTGGCGCCCAGCAGACGACGCTTACATTGTGTACAAACATCTAATATAGAATGCCAAGGAATATTTTCCGGCATGGATTCTGCCATATGAACTTTTAAGATCATATGAAACCTAGTGGGTACTTCTTGACTGACATTTGGGTACATTTTCAGCAAAGCAAAGGATGTTTAAATGTGGTGAAACATAAGAGCGTGTGTCCTGACTTCTAAGCGTAGCTGCTGATCTATTAATGGAAAATAGGCTCCATTAAGAAGGAAAGAAGACCGTTATAAATACTAGATCAAATGAAAGCCATAGTAAACATATTTATTAAACACAAGTTTTAAAACACTCAAAGCTCGTGTTGGTCAATGTTTACATCTGAGCGTCACCTTAGCGCTATAGACCGTTCAGTTCGAGCGTATTCTTTGTAACACACAAAAGTATTCCGTATTACTCAACGGAACGCAAGGATGGACTCAAGAGTGCTCTTATTTGAAATGTCGGTTTAAATCGTTGGAGCAATATGCCGGGAAACTATATTTGTTAGATTATTTAGATCATTCTATCGTGTAGAGTCATAGCCATTACTCTTTTCTAACTAAATATACACGGAACGAGGGGTAAAGGTTGCACCAAGGAATATCTACCAACCCTTGATATTGTTGTATTTATTCTCTTTTATTAAAAATCTTTCGTTACTTATTTCAAAATATATCATGACTATTTACTAGTTAGTCTCAGGCACAGCTGACCCACAGTGCCACGGAACAACCAGTCAATTAGATTTTCTATAACAAATGGTGTTTCGATATTTCGGTGTTATGTCTATACAGAGGCAATGTAACATCATTCATGAATAAAAATGATATGCCATATTTCATGACCCACTGTTTCTTTTTAATTATTATTGTTGTTACCATCATAACCATCACTATCATCATCATCAGCAGCATCAGCATCAGCATCAGCATCATCATCAGCATCATCATCATCACCATCACCATCACCATCATCATCATCATCATCATCATCATCATCACCATCACCATCACCATCAACATCACCATCATCATCATCATCTCATCGCCATCGCCATCTTCATTATTATCAGAATTATTAATATCATCAATATAGTTATCCCAATTGAGACAATTATTATCACATCAACATGCTGAAAAGGATAATAATAAGAATAATATGAATAACAGTAAGGATAATGATAATTAAGATGATAAAATTTATAATAGCAATGATAATAATGACAACAGTAATAGTGATGATGATGATAATGAGGATCATTATTATAATAAGGATAATTATGACAATTATTAATTAGAATTCTGATGATAATAATGAAAATATTAATACTTATAATATGAATGATAATAGTCATAACGAAATTAAAGTAATGAAAATAATGATAATAACGATTATGATAATGATATAATAATATGGTGATGGTAGGGATGACATAATATCGATAATAATAACGATAATGGTAGTAAAGATGATATTATTCATTAAAATAAATCTATCATAATTCTTAATGCTGTCATAAGGATGAACATTGATATTATCATTATTATTACTGTTTTTGTTATTGTTTTTATTGTTATTATTATCATCATCATTATTATTGTTGTTGTTATTATCGTTATTATTAAGTGTGTTGTTGATGTATGAGCGAGTGTGTGTGTGTGTGTGGTGGGTGTATGTGTGTGTGTGTGTGTGTGTGTGTGTGTGTGTGTGCGTGTGCGTGTGTGTGTGTGTGTGTGTGTGCGTGTGCGTGCGTACATGCGTGCGTGCGGCCGTGCGTGCGTGCAGATATACAGTCTGATACAAATACTTTACATATCAGGCGCAGACAAACAGAACCAGCCTGTGTCTCAAACCCGAAGTGTTTTCTTTTCGACACCCTTTCATAACCCAAAGGATTCATATCAACGGAGGACTCGGTGCTTCCCGGAAACCTAGGACTCAAGGATCAGACCCTGGCCCTCCGTTGGGTCAAGGACAACATCCATGACCTCGGCGGCGACCCAGAAAAGGTCACGATCTTCGGAGTAAGTACCGGAGCGTCGTCAGCACACTTCCAGATCCTCACGCCCTATGCTAAAGGTGGGTGTGCGGGCGTACTTGCAAAGGTAGTGTCTGTGTCTCTCTCTCTGTCTACTATTGGTATTTTTGATGGTGATTTAGTGGTATCCCAGAAGTACACGTGGTATGTGCACTATGATAATATTTGATACTTGTTTGCTAGCTTAGTTTTTGTATCACTTTTATTGTGGGAGGTTTTCGCAGAGGCAATAATAATCACGTTTTTAGCGTAAAATACAAACAAACTCAGAGCTCTTGAGTTCAGTGATAGTTCCAATGCTCTCTTTCTCTAATGACATCTCTCACTCACTTTATCACACTGGTTCTCAACGTTAGGATAACCCTCCAAGTGTGTGGAATGATGTTTCGCAGATACTTATTTCTTAATATTGAAATTACTCTGGTTTAATGTAGAAAGTTAATCCATGTTGATCTAACCTGATAAGAGTTTTTTTTTTTATAGAATAATTGTGGGAATATAATAACGGTTGCCATATATAATCCGGATCTGTATCTTAATAAATTAGAGTTGGAGTGTTGCAGAAATGTAGAATATATATATATATGCACACATTTATTTATGTATTTAGTTTTACTTTGTGGGTTTTTCTACCATATATATATATATTTTTTTTATTATTATTATTTTTTTGTATCGTCAGATTGCTAAGGTTGACAACCACCGCGATAACACCACATCGCTCCCAATCGCTTCCCACCCTACCTCACCTATCCCCTATCCTCCAGGTCTATTCCACCGGGCTATCCTTCAATCCGGGACAGGACTCTGCTCCTGGAGTTCACGCGCCGATCACAGGGAGGTCGCGGTGAAAGTAGGTCAGCTGTTGAACTGTTCGGAAGCAGGGTCGACAGCCGAGGATCTGGACAGCAGGGCCCTCCTCGCCTGCCTTCAGAGAGCGCCCCTGGACGAGCTGGTCGGCATCCCCCAGGCCTTCACGGTACGGTGTTGGGCGCTAGCAGTGGGCTCGAGTGCGGGTGGGATTGGTTACATGTGCGCTCCTTTGGGCTCTTATGAGCTCATACGTGCTCACGAATGTTCATATAATTGATTAAAAGAAGAGAGAGAGAGAGAGAGAGAGAGAGAGAGAGAGAGAGAGAGAGAGAGAGAGAGAGAGAGAGAGAGAGAGAGAGAGAGAGAGAGAAATATATACCCATATATATATATATATATATATATACATATATATACGTATATATACATATATATATATATTTATATATTTGGTGAGTTTTTTTCTTTTCATTTCACCTCCTTTCGAGAGAGAGAGAGAGAAAGAGAGAAAGAGAGAAAGAGAGAAAGAGAGAAAGAGAGAAAGAGAGAAAGAGAGAGAGAGAGAGAGAGAGAGAGAGAGAGAGAGAGAGAGAGAGAGAGAGAGAGAGAGAGAGAGAGACATATATATACATATATGTATATATATATATATATATATATATATATATATATTCGATGAGTTTTTATCTTCTCATTTCACCTCCTTTCGGCAGATTTGGTCAAATGAGCCCATAGTGATGCTGCCTCGTGTCGATGGTGACTTTATACCCGATTTCCCGGCGGCTTTGCTCAAGAACAATCGGTATAATAAGGTTGATCTTATTGCAGGCGTTACAGCACACGAGGGAGCCTTTGTTGCAAAGTGTACGTGCAACTTATACTTCTGTTTTTGTTCCTGTATTTTTTAAGGAAGTCTAGTGGATTACAAACGTACATTTTTTTTTTTTTTTACTGTATATATTTTTTTCATCTCTCGTTATTTCACAGAAACGAAACATAATGCCTGTTACTCACCTCTGTACAGTATCAACACGATTAAATAAACGAACGCAAAAATAAACAAATAGTTTAGAAAAAATACATAACCAAACAAACACACACACACACACAAAAACAACATACAAACAAATAAACAACACACCACAACAAAAGCAACAAACCAAGAACAAACCCTTCTTCCTTACAGTTATTTACGCGAGGAAGGACCTGAGAGACGCCCTTGTGACCAACTTCACAACACTGGGTCCTCTGGTCATGAACTTCAGGGAACAGGACGAGGAACCACTCTATCTCGCTCGCAGAGTCTTCTACCATTACCTGGGAGATATTGGTATTACTGAAGAGAACGCTGATTCTGTAACCGAGGTGTAGTATCCGTGGTAATTACTGTGTTGGTATGACCGTATTATTATTGTTATTGTTATTATTGTTGTCGTTATTAATATAATCATCATCATTATTGTTATTATTATTATCATTGTTATTAATGTTATTGTTATTATTATTATTATTATTATTATTATTATTATTATTATTATTATTATTGTTATTATGATTATTATTGTTAATATTATTATTATTATTATTGTTATTATTATTATTATTATTATTATTATTATTTTTATTATTATTATTATTATTATTGCTGTCTCTTTTTGCGCTTGCGGAGTTGGTATGACTGTATTCATCTTAAACATCTTTTATTGCGTTGTTATTGGCAATACTGATACTGAGTTGATATGACTGTGTTTTCCTAATAAAAATGAACTGTATTTGGCTGTACTGACGAGGAACTGATATAACAATATGTATTTTAAACATACTTTCTCGCCGATACTAAGATGATCCTCAAAATATTTCCATACTTGGTGAGATTTCATATTTAACTTATGTCCAACTCATATTAATGTATAATGCAATCAATATTTATTAGTCAATATTTAATACAGTCATCATCCAATACAATCACCATTTTATACAACACTCAACATAGCATGCAATCATCACTCATTACTAACAACATTAATACAATCACTATTTAAATAACGTCAACATTTAATCCAGTTAGTATCTTCCCACAATCAGACCTTTTCCCCCACAACCAAACCCTTTTCCCCTACAATCAAACCCTTGTTCACCCACAATCAAACCCTTATTCCCCCACAATCAAACCCTTTTCCCCCACAATCAGATTTTCCCCCTCTACAAGCAGACCCTTTCCCCCCAAAATCAAGCCCTTTTCCCCAACAATCAGATTTCCCCCCCTACAGTCAGACCCTTTACTCCCCAAAATCAAACCCTTTTCCCCCACAATCAGATTTTCCCACCCTACATTCAGACTCTTTCCCCCCCACAATTAAATCCTTCCCCCCCCCCCCCCCACACACACACAATAAACCTCTTTTTTCTTCCCCCACAGCTGTTCAGTGATCGCCTATTTAAGACGTGCATCGAAGACACGCTAAAAGCTCACCTCGACACAGCAGACTCGACTTCAAAAGCTTACTTCTACACGTTAACTCATCGTGGTCAGAAAGGGTTTCTCGACGCGCTGAAGCTTCCGGTTGGAAAACATTGTAAATTCACTTTTTTTTTTCTGTTTTGTGTGTTTTTTTTTTTTTTTTTTTGTTAGTGTTATGTGTGTGTGTTTTTAGTTGTTGTTGGTGTTTTATTTGTGGTTGGTATTGGTTTTGTTATTATTGTTATTATTTGTATTATTGTTATTGTTATTATAGATAGCTTTATCATTATTATTTTTCATAATTATGATTGCTATTCTTGTAATTGTTTTTGTTGTTATTTTGTTATTATTATTATTATTATTATTATTGTTATTTTATTATTATTATTATTATTACTATTATTATTATTATTATTATTATTTTATTATTTTATTATTATATCATTATTACTATTTTTATTATCATTATTATTATTGTTATTATTTTTATTATTAGTATAATTGTTATTATTATTATTATTATCATTATGACTATTATTATTATTATTATTATTATCATTATTATTATTATTATGATTATCATTATTATTATTATTATTATCATTATTATTATTATTATTATTATTATTATTATTATTATTATTATCATTATTATTATTGTTGTTGTTGATATTATGATCATAAAAATAATGATGATGATGATGTTGATAATGATAATAGTGATAATGATAATGATAATTATAATGATAGTGATTATGAGAATAATAAGATTAATGATAAAGCTAATGCAAATGATAATAATAGTAATAATGATGATAATAAAATAGAAATAGTAATAATCATAATAATAACGATAGTAATGATAGTAGATAGTATTAGTAATAACGATAGTAGTATCAATAATGATAGTAGCAGTAATAATAATGATAAAAATAGATATAACG
>NC_061844.1:14127580-14130080 GCF_019202785.1 Penaeus chinensis
GTGTTTGTACGGGTCATGGAGTAGGTCAGAAGTCATGAGCGAAGGGGGCGTAGCTGGTTAGCGCAGCTTAATGATTGGTAGTCCACAGAGGTTAAAGGGTGTGATCGAGAGAGAGAGAGGGAGGGAGGAAGGGAAGGAAGAGAGCGACAGGAGAGGATGAGAAAGTGAGAGTAGAAAAAAAAAATAAAAATGTAACGTATTAATATATATATATATATATATTACATATCTCTATCTATATATAGCTATACCTAGAGAGAGAGAGAGAGAGAGAGAGAGAGAGAGAGAGAGAGAGAGAGAGAGAGAGAGAGAGAGAGAGAGAGAGAGAGAGAGAGAGAGAGAGAGAGAGAGAGAGAGAGAGAGAGAAACATGATTGCCTTCGTTTTGATGTTCAGTCTCTCAGAGATCTATATTCACATAAGTGAGGATAGGATAGGATGTGATAGAAAAGGATAACTTAAATTTGGGCGGGTTAGGTTAGTTAAGGTTTAGAATAGGTTAAGGTAATAGGTATAGAAATACAGATGCAAGTCCCACTAACGTCCCTCCGACGGCATTTCCATTAAGGTAAGTAGGCTTAGTCCGGCCAATAATTATGATGACCCAACATTATACAGATCTCTAATTTATTTGTTAGACTTTAATACAAAGAATTGATAGGACTAAAATAAATGTGTTACCGCTACATTGTAAAAGAGAGTGAACATAAATTGTATTACAGAAAATGCATAACGTTTAGGGGAGACATACATTTTGACACTTACATCTCTTTGCTTGCCTACACGTGTGTGTGTGTGTGTGTGTGTGTGTGTGTGTGTGTGTGTGTGTGTGTGTGTGTGTGTGTGTGTGTGTGTGTGTGTGTGTGTGTGTGTGTGTGTGTTTGTGTGTGTTTGTGTGTTTGTGTTTTTGTGTTTGTGTGTGTGTTTGTGTGTTTGTGTGTTGGCGAATTCGCTCATAGCAGGTCGGTCAAAAGGAAAAAGATAAACCACGGAAAGAACAAAGAAAATGGTAGAAAAACCCACAATGTAAAACTAAATTTATTGAAAGTGAGACAACAGTTTCGGAATCCACCTGGATTCCATCCTCAGGTCTGAAGAGAAAAAGATAAGGATAAGTCCGATATGCGAAGCTGAGCCTCGCCCGGGCTATGCCCATGCGGGGAGCCAGGCCTGTGTCGACTAGTGCAGACTCGCTAACGTGTGTCAGCTGGTGCTGACTCGGCTTAGTCCTTACCCGCCGTGGTGCCCAGCCACAGCAGTAACCTCCAGGCGACAATTGCAACATCTCGTGCTAGGGGGGGGCGCGAACCGCCGACCCCTCGGATGAGAGGCTGTACTAGCCCGGAGACTGTAAGAGGAAAGGGAGCAAGGAAAGGCAACGCGGTAACCCGGGGCAGGTGAGGACAGACGGACTGAAACGCAGGGAGGTCAGATCAGGTCGGAGGGTCGGGCGGACTGTGTGCAGTAGGGTGTTTCAATAAATCCGACTTTTTCAGAATCATTCAGCAAGTTGCTAAACAGGCGCCTACTATGCTTAAATGACGACATGCAAAATATTAGACAAATCAAAAAATATCTACTATTCGCAATTTTTGATTAAAGTATACTACCCTTTCCGGCGCTGGGATGAGGTGCGGCGGCCCGCATGACCCACGGAAGGGCATTTCGGTTCATCCGACATTGTGGCAGAATCAAACATAGGGTAACTTAGGTCATTGCGAATGATTCCTGGGGACTTCCGTAAAGATTCCCAGTCACTATGCATTTCCATATAAACTTGTGCTACCTTAATAATGCACATTACTCGCTCGCCTATATTGTGGTGACGATCTCGTCAGTGGCAATATGGCACTTCGACGTGGTGGTTTGCGCAGTGCCGATACACGTATACTAAAAGAGTTTGGTACCATTGATGTTTTGCCACCTAGACCACTGACGAAGAGTGACATTCTTGCTCGATACTGTGCCTTAAAAGGACATGGTAACCAGACACTAAAATGATGCTCAAAAGATAGCTTGCCATGCAATAATTTGACTATTACGGAATCTCAGATTTTACCCAAGTTGCAGACGGAAATTGCTTTGCTGTATAGCAAATTCGGCATTAAGACAATATCACCTTGGCATATGAAAGAAAAAATAAAGAAAATAAAGAAAGGGTACTACGACTCCATCAGAAATGTAACACTGAAGACAAAATTCTCGAAAACTGTGATTGTGTCATTCAAGGCAAAGAAACAACCCCGAGAAATCCTCAAGGAAGATATAGATTGGTATGATGCAAAAGTACAAGGTAGCAATGGATCACTCGGAAGTGTTGATTATCAGGCGCAAAGACGGGAATTTAACAGACTGAAATGGAAGCAGACCAACAATGCAGAAGTCCCATTTATATGCAACAGTGAAGATAATGCAGAAATGTCTTTTGCCAGTTGGTGTCAGGTGGCTGGGATTTTTTTGTTCCCTCCTACACATCTGCCTGACCATTGACACCATACTGA
>NC_061844.1:14135080-14137580 GCF_019202785.1 Penaeus chinensis
TACACATATACATACATATACATATGTACATATATCACATTGTATGTATATTGATAGATACATACATACGCACATTCATATGCACGCACGCACAAAGGCACGCGCGCACACTCACACACACACACACACACACACACACTCATAAATTGTTTTCATTATGTTACCTTTATTATTATTATTATTATTATTATCATTATTATGGTTACAATTAACATTAATGTTACTATTATTATTATTATTATTATTATAGTTAGTATTAGCATTATTAGTAGTATCATTATTATTATTATTATCATTATTATTACTACTATTATTATTATCATTATCATTATCGTTATAATTATTATTATTATTATTATTACTATGATCATTACTGTTGTTATTATTATTATTTTGATTATCATTGTTGTTATAATCATTAATGTTATTATTATTAGTGTTATAATTATCATTTTATTCATATTATTATCATTATTACCATTATTAACATCATCATTATTAATTTTATCATTATCATTACTATTATTATATTATGACTATCATTATCAACATTACTAATGTCGATTAACTGATTGACTAATTAATTCATAATTTAATAATGAACTAAATAGTTAATCAACTTCATTATTCATCAATTTATCCATTAATTGCTGTTTTTTTATCAAATTCATCATTATCACCCATATGAATATCATCACAATTTTCAACACTATCACCAACATTATTACAGCTATTAATATCACTCGCACTGTTACTCTTAATTACCCATCATTAATAATGTCTTCAGCAGCATCTTTCCTTGTTAATATCACCTTTATCATCACAACCAAAATATCGACCATCATCTCCACCATCATTACAATTATTAGTAATATCACAGTTATTTTGATTCATTCTAAAATACCCTGAACTGGAGCGGAGACCGAATCATATTTCAGCTTCAGTTTAGTAGCTGAAAGACCTGCCCTGAAATGTGTGGGGAAAAAAAATATAATATTGATGATAATATAAGAGAGATAAGTATATGAAGAGATATATGTGGATTCGGTGTGAATAACAATCTATCTGTCTGGGTGTTTGTCTCTCTGTCTATCAAATCATCTATCTAGCAACATATGTTTGTCTATCAGGTTATCTATCAGTCTGTCTATATATATGTATACATATATACATATATATATATATATATATATATATATATATATATATATATATATATATATATATAAACATATATAAACACACACACACTATAATTAATGGCCGATATACGTCTCATCTACCAATTCCCACACCAATCTCTCTGTTCTCTCTGTTGAAGACGCGGCGTGGGGAAGGACTCTTAAAAGCGTATTGACGTGTAACGAAGCTTTTGTAAACATTGAAGTGAAGTTGGGGAAAGTGTTGGAATGTTCTGGAACAAGAGCTGGACGGGATGCTCCATGGGTTTCAATAATTTGGCTTTTGTTTTGGACAGCTTCGTGCAGCTATGTGTGTGCATATATTCAAATACACAAACTTACACACACACACACGCACGTATGTATATTTGTTCAGGCTATCATCCCACTGTAGGAATAAGGCCTCTCTAAATTCATTATTGAGGGGTTAATATTCAGTAGCATCCTTGCCTGACTGGATGCCCTCCTTTTTAACCAACCGCGGTCCACGGATAAATCGAGGAAACTGAATAGATACATAAATAAACGAATAAGGCGCAGCGCGCCGGCCATCTCACCTGGAAGGCCACGGGCAAGTTGGCGGAGTTTCCGCGCGCCAGACTCGGGTAGTTCTGGAACAGCTGCAACACCGTTGGCGTGATATCGTCGAGGATGGGCAGAGTATCCTGCACCGCATCGTGTGTGTCTGCCACTTGAGCCACGGTGTCTCCCGCGTTCCCAAAGGTCGTGACGATCTTATACTCCTCCGAAGGGCGGTTGGCAGGCAAGGAGCGCAGGCCTTCCCGGCGCGGCGAAGGGGCGCGGGCCAACTCGGGCGTCGGCAGCACCAGCGGAGGACCCAGGGGGCTCGGCGTCACACCCTGGACGTCAGGGCTGATCACGAAGGGCCCCGGAGGCGAGGGGAAGAAGGGCGTGGGCGCCGAGGGGAAGTGCCCGTCCTCGATGCGGATGGACGGCCGGCTCTTGCGGAAGACGTCGGACGAGACGTACTTCTTGGGCCGCAGCGGCGCGCCCTGCTCCTCGCTGAAGTAGTCGGGGCGCCTGATGGCCGTGGCGTCGAGGGAGGAGGCCTTAGGCGCGCCGAAGCGACCGCGGCCGCCGCCCTTCGGCTCCTCGACGAAGGTGATGGACGGCTGCTTGGCGACGCCGCCCGGGCCCGCCGCCTTCACCAGGTCGTTCGTTCCCGGCGCGCGGTGGCCCTGGCCGGCGATGTCGTCGTCGTCGTCAGCGAAATGCTCCTCGCCGTCGAACACAAGGCCGAGGTCGAAGGCCACGGCCGGCTCGGCGTTGGTCCTGAGAGGGTCGCCCTCGGCGCTGGG
>NC_061844.1:14162580-14167580 GCF_019202785.1 Penaeus chinensis
AGTATTTTTCTTATTGTTATTGTTATTATTTCTATCATTATAATCATCATCACCATTAATATTTATATCATTACTATTATTATTATTACTATTATTATTACTATTTTATTATCATCACCATCATCACTATCGTCAATGTCATTATGATAACTATTATGAGTGTTGTTATTGCCATATATTATTATCATTGTTATTATTGTTATTGTTGTTGTCATTATTATTATTATTATCATTATTACTATCATAATTATTATTATTATCATTATCATTATCAGTATTATAATCATTATTATTACAATTATCATTATCGTCATTATCATCTTTATTTTCATCAATGATAATAATAATAATTATCGTAATAATAGGAATAATAACAACGATAATGATGATGATGCTGATGATAACGGTGATAATAATAATTTTAATAATAATAATAACAATAATAATAATAATAATAAAAATAATGATATCAGTAAAAAAGAAAACAATGAACTGGCATAGTAATTTACTACTAAATGATAGAGGATAAGAAACTTAATTACTTTTTATACGAATTTTGAGATAGGAATCACGCATGTAATATCTCTAGGGCCTTTTCTCAAAAAAAAAAAAAAAAAAAATAATAATAAATAAATAAATAAAAATTTTTTTTTTTTTTTTTTTTGTTCTTGTTTCTCTTTTTGCTTCTTCTTCTTCTTCTTCTTTTCTTCTCCTTCTTCTTTTTCTTTTCTTCTTCTTTTTTCTTTTTCTTTTCTTCTTCTACTTTTTTCTTTTTCTTTTCTTCTTCTTCTTTTTCTTTTTCTTTTCTTCTTCTTCTTTTCTTCTTCTATTCTTCTCCTTTCTTCTTCCTCTGCTTTTTTTCTTCTTTTTTCTTGTTCTTTTTATTTCTTCTTCTTCTTGTTCTCCTTTCCTTCTTTTTTCTTCTTCCTCATCTTCTTCTTCTTCTTCTTCTTCTTCTTTTTCTTCTTTCTCTTTTTATATACTACTTGGCCAAAAACGGTGCTCCAGTTTAAGAAGCATATTATTTCAAAAATTATTTTGTTTTTTCTCCTTCATAATTATGATAATAGTAATAATGATAATAATAACAACAACAACAACAAAACAAAACAATAATAATGATAATAATAATAATAATAATAATAATAATAATAATAATAATAATAATAATAATAATAATAATAATAATAATAATAATAATAATAATAATAATAATAATAATAATAATAATAATAATAATAATAATAATAATAATAATAATAATAATAATAATAATAATAATAATAATAATAATAATAATAATAATAATAATAATAATAATAATAATAATAATAATAATAATAATAATAATAATAATAATAATAATAATAATAATAATAATAATAATAATAATAATAATAATAATAATAATAATAATAATAATAATAATAATAATAATAATAATAATAATAATAATAATAATAATAATAATAATAATAATAATAATAATAATAATAATAATAATAATAATAATAATAATAATAATAATAATAATAATAATAATAATAATAATAATAATAATAATAATAATAATAATAATAATAATAATAATAATAATAATAATAATAATAATAATAATAATAATAATAATAATAATAATAATAATAATAATAATAATAATAATAATAATAATAATAATAATAATAATAATAATAATAATAATAATAATAATAATAATAATAATAATAATAATAATAATAATAATAATAATAATAATAATAATAATAATAATAATAATAATAATAATAATAATAATAATAATAATAATAATAATAATAATAATAATAATAATAATAATAATAATAATAATAATAATAATAATAATAATAATAATAATAATAATAATAATAATAATAATAATAATAATAATAATAATAATAATAATAATAATAATAATAATAATAATAATAATAATAATAATAATAATAATAATAATAATAATAATAATAATAATAATAATAATAATAATAATAATAATAATAATAATAATAATAATAATAATAATAATAATAATAATAATAATAATAATAATAATAATAATAATAATAATAATAATAATAATAATAATAATAATAATAATAATAATAATAATAATAATAATAATAATAATAATAATAATAATAATAATAATAATAATAATAATAATAATAATAATAATAATAATAATAATAATAATAATAATAATAATAATAATAATAATAATAATAATAATAATAATAATAATAATAATAATAATAATAATAATAATAATAATAATAATAATAATAATAATAATAATAATAATAATAATAATAATAATAATAATAATAATAATAATAATAATAATAATAATAATAATAATAATAATAATAATAATAATAATAATAATAATAATAATAATAATAATAATAATAATAATAATAATAATAATAATAATAATAATAATAATAATAATGATAATGATAATAAGGGAATGTTATGCAATGCGCCCATAGCAACGCAAAGAACGCTTGTTGCCTCGCAAGACAAATCAACCACACACGCACTCCTTACCCCCCCCCCCCTTCCTCAACGCACTACTTATTTCACTCCATATACTCAGATGCCGTCTCCATGCCCATACAGTGTGCGTGTGTCAGGTAGTCAAGTTGGGTCAGAGAGAAAAAAGAGAAGAAAAATGGAGCAACAAAAGGCTAATTTAAATGCAGATATGGCATATTATCCTTGTCGTGTGCTGTGTGGTGCAACGATCTCGTCTTGCAAGCTTGCTGACCTACGTTCGAATCCCTCGCCGCCAGTGGATGGTAACCCCGGCCATTCCTTGCACACAGGGGATAGTTTAGAAGCAAATATGAAACAGACACTATGTCACACCAAGAATATCCATTGGAACATATGGAATCAAATTAAAATTTAGATCTAAATTAAATCCTCTCCATCTAACCGTGTTTGCGAATAACACATGAACACATACGCATAAACATATACATCTATATACTTATAGATACACAGACTTGCACATACACATACAAAACACACACACACACACACACACACACACACACACACACACACACACACACACACACACACACACACACACACACACATCGACACACACACACATAAGGACGAGGGAACTGGATATAGATATATGTTAAAGGTTGCAGTGCAATTGCAAAGCACATAAAAACCCTTTTAGTTATTCGTTAAGTCTTGCAAAACTAACAAAGCCTCACCCGTAATTAACTACAAAGGTCATTCACAAAGATAAATCAGACAGGGTAAAGTTCATGATAAATTCAACTCGATTCAGATGATAGGGTGATAATGCTGAAATCACATCTTCATGAAGGTGAAAAGAGTTGAAGCTTGAAGGTGTTGGTTAATCAATCACACACACACGCACGTACCCACGCACGCACACACACACGCACGCACACACACACACGCACACACACACCCACACACACACACATACGTACGTACGCACGCACGCACACACACACACAAACACATACAAACACACACACACACGCAGACACACACGAACACACACACACACACACACACACTCATCTGTACGTGTGTGTGTGTATGAGAGAGAGAGAGAGAGAGAGAGAGAGAGAGAGAGAGATAGATAGATAGATAGATAGATAGATAGATAGATAGAGAGAGAGAGAGAGAGAGAGAGAGAGAGAGAGACTAATAAAAACAAAACAAAGTGAGAGAAAAAAAAAAAGGAATGGAGAAAGAGACGAAAGAGAAAAAAGGACACAGAAAGAAAAAGACGATAACAGAGAAAATGAAATAAAGATGAAAACAATAAAGATAATGATAATCAAGGTAATGTTATGCAAAGCGCCCCATAGCAACGCAAAGAACGCTTGTTGCCTCGCAAGACAAAACAACCACACCCACACACTCCTATACCCCCCCCCCCCCCTCCTCAACGCACACTTATTTCACTCCATATACTCAGATGCCCGTCTCCATGCCCATCCCCCTGGAGACTCACCCCCTCCCCCCATATACCCATGTCTCCTCCCCCCTCTGATACCCATGGTATTTTGAAGCAGGTGGGTTCACTCCATCTTGAAGACAATCCTACTTGGCAACTTCTGAGCTAAGCCCCGCCTAGATACTTTCATTCAGTGTAAATATGAGTATTGTTATTTTCTTTGGTTTTTTTCTTTTTTTTTTCTTACCATTGTTATTACTGAAACATTTTCAAAGATAATACACTGCAAAAACACTTAAAATATCGCCCAAATTAGGGGCGGAGCTAATGACGTCACCACGTTTAGCCAATGAGAGTGAGCTATGAGATACCAGATATAGCTAGAGACATAATTATTTGTTTGATTTACTCGCTATGGTTACAATTATCAGAAGTAAAACCACAATTTCCCTTTTTTTATTTATGATAACGAAAAGTTCCTTACCATAAACAGCTGTCAAAATACCCTAGGGTAAAGTTAATTTCGTTTTGAGGGTTCAACAGGCTAAAAGTGGAGCTTCCTGGTTATATATGTTTTTGGCAGATACCCATATCCATACCCAGACCATAATTTCCTCGCCAATATAAAATTTTCAAGGTCACCTTTGCAAGTTTAACAGGGCGGGAACAAAACGTCGGAGAAATCTGTCTTGTAGAAGTGAGTATGACTTTATATACTAAGTATTATTACTGTTCAACAAGCGGTGTTATTTCCGGCACTATAAAAAAAAAAAAAGGTCGACATATGTTTATTGATAATAATAATACCAAATTTTGTTAGTATTAGGTTATTGTTATAAGTACACTAATGCAAACACTAATATTAGTTTGGAAATGGTTATATTGATGATGATAATGAAAATAATAACGGTTGCAATAATAATAATGATAATAGTGTCAATGATAATAATAATGATAATAATAATAATAATAATAATAATAATAATAATAATAATAATAATAATAATAATAATAATAATAA
>NC_061844.1:14172580-14177580 GCF_019202785.1 Penaeus chinensis
TATGAAAACGAAAGCCAATTAGGGCTAATAAAGGCAATAACAAAAGGAACAATAATAATGATAATAATACTAGACTAATAATTATAATAGTGTAATAGTAATAATGGTAACAAAGATAAAAAATAACTTTAATGTTAATTAAAATAATAGATAGAAGAATTAAGAGAAAAGGAGACACAGGAAGGAAGAGATAATAGAAAAAGAATAATAATTAACCAATATATATATATTTATTTATTTTTAAGAAGAAAAGGAAAGGAAAGGAAAAAATAAGAATAAGAATAATAGTAAAGAAAAACGAAATGTATATAAAGGAATAGATGGAGAAGAAAAAAAATAATAATTAACGAGGAGAAATAAAAGCAGAAGAGAAAAAAAGAAGAGAAAAGAATCAGCGGAAAGAGAAAAAAGAACAGGAGGAATAAGAAAGAAGAAGAAGAAAAAAAGAAGGAAATATAAATCAAGCAAAAAAATCCGAAAGCCAACAAATAAATAGATAGATAAATAGATAAACAAATAAATAGATAGATAAATAGATAAACAAATAAATAGATAGATAAATAGATAAACAAATAAATAGATAGATAAATAGATAAACAAATAAATAGATAGATAAATAGATAAACAAATAGATAGATAGATAAACAGATAAACAAATAAATAGATAGATAAATAGATAAACAAATACATAGATAGATAAATAGATAAACAAATAAATAGATAGATAAATAGATAAACAAATAGATAGATAGATAAACAAATACATAGATAGATAAATAGATAAACAAATAAAAAGATAGATGAATAGATAAACAAATAGATAGATAGATAAATAGATAAACAAATAAATAGATAGATAAATAGATAAACAAATAGATAGATAGATAAATAGATAAACAAATAAATAGATAGATAAATAGATAAACAAATAAATAGATAGATAAATAGATAAACAAATAAATAGATAGATAAATAGATAAACAAATAAATAGATAGATAAATAGATAAATAAATAAATAGATAGATAAATAGATAAACAAATAAATAGATAGATAGATTGATAAACAAATAAATAGATAGATAAATAGATAAACAAATAAATAGATAGATAAATAGATAAATAGATAAACAAATAAATAGATAGATAAATAGATGAACAAATAAATATATATAAATAGATAAACAAATAAATAGATAGATAAATAGATAAACACATAAATAGATAGATAAATAGATAAATAAATAAATAGATAGATAAATAGATAAACAAATAAATAGATAGATAAATAGATAAACAAATAAATAGATAGATCAATAGATAAATAAATAAATAGATAGATAAATAGATAAACAAATAAATAGATGGATAAATAGATAAATATATAAATAGATAGATGAATAGATAAACAAATAAATAGATAGATAAATAGATAAACAAATAAATAGATAGATCAATAGATAAACAAATAAATAGATAGATAAATAGATAAACAAATAAATAGATAGATAAATAGATAAACAAATAAATAGATAGATCAATAGATAAACAAATAAATAGATAGATAAATAGATAAACAAATAAATAGATAGATAAATAGATAAACAAGTAAATAGATAGATAAATAGATAAACAAATAAATAGATAGATAAATAGATAAACAAATAAATTGATAGATAAATAGATAAACAAATAAATATATAGATAAATAGATAAATAAATAAATAGATAGATAAATAGATAAACAAATAAATTGATAGATAAATAGATAAACAAATAAATAGATAGATCAATAGATAAACAAATAAATAGATAGATAAATAGATAAACAAATAAATAGATAGATCAATAGATAAACAAATAAATAGATAGATAAATAGATAAACAAATAAATAGATAGATAAATAGATAAATAAATAAATAGATAGATAAACGTATAAAAACAAAAACAAATGACAGTCGTTCCGCCATATTCCCACGTCGCATAAATTTCCACAAAAACTCATCAAAGTATGGGCTATCTTTCTTATTATTTTCTTTTTTTTTTTGGAAATTTTACGGTTCGTCAATTGAACAGTGAAGCCCTACCATGAAACCGTAATTTATCGCCCCCACATATTCTCGTCCTTGAGCGAAAGGAAAAGTATTGGCAAGGCTGAGGCGAACGCGATCATTATCTCGGACATCGCGAGATTCTGCGAGGATTTACGAGATGTGTCGAGTTTTGCCTTGCGTGATTTTTTTTTTTTTTTTTTTTAATTATTACTATTATCGCATACTTATTGTTGTTATTATCATCATTATTATTATTATAGCATACTTATTGTTATTATCATTATTATGATTATTAGTGTTATCATTGTTATTATCATTATTATCATTATTAGTGTTATCATTATTATTATTGCCATTATTATTGATATCATTACTATTGTCATCATCATTATTATCATTATTATTATCATCATTACTACCACTACTATTATCACTATTATTGTTATATTTTTTATTATTTTTATTTATTTTACTACTATTATTATTGTTATCGTCATTATTATTATTCTCATTACTATTACTATCATTATTATTTTTTATTATTATTATTATCATTATTATTATCATTACTGCTGTCATTATTACCATTATTATTTTCATCATTATTCTAATTGTCACTATTGTTTTTATTATAATTATAATAATAATAATAATAATAATAATAATTATTATTATTATTATTATTATTATAATGATAATACTAACAGTAATAATAATGATATTAATAATAATAATAATAATAATAATAATAATAATAATAATAATAATAATAATAATAATTATAATAATAAAAATAATAATAATAATAATAATAATAATAATAATAATAATGATAATAATAATAATAATAATAGTAATATTCATTATTATTATGTATATTACCACTGTCATTATTATTACTACTACTTCTCCTATACTACTACTACTATTTTGATTACAAATATCATTTTCATTATCATTATTATTATTATTACTATTATTATTATTATTATTATTACTATTATCATTATTATTGTTGTTATTATCATCATTATTATTATTATCACTGTTATTATTATTACTATTATTATTGTTATTATTATTATTATTATTATTATTATTATCATTATCATCATCATCATCATCATCATCATCCTCATTGTCATTATCAATAATATTATTATTATCATCATCATTATCACTATCATTTTCATTAACATTATCATTATCATTATCATAATGATAATTATCATTATCATAATGATAATTATCATTATCATAATGATAATTATCATTATTGTGATTATCATGATTATAACTGTTTTTATGTTTGGGTGAATTACACGAATATAGAGACAAAACAAATTTTTTTTTGACTAAAAGTAAATAAAAGTAAAAGAAAAAAGATTAACAAAAACACAAGAGAGACAAAAAAAACAAAAACAGAGATGGAAAAATGTTTTAAAGAAAAATTATAGAAAATTGAAACGAAAAAAAGAAAATCACCACAGAAATAAAGAACATAAAAAAATCGAATAAAAGAAAACAAAAGACCATCGTGAGAGAACCAAGCACCGACCAATCAGCGCTTATCATCGCCAGCCACTCAACCGTGACGTCACGCGACCACCTTCATGACGTCATCACCCGCGGACAACCCTTTACAAACTCGGAGAAAACTCGTCCGTATGCATAGGTTGACCTCGTCGAAAGACTAGCGTGGCATTGCGTTCGAACGGGGGATAGGGGAGATAGGGGGTAGGGGGAAGAGATACTAAGAAATGCGGTGGAAAGAATAGGCGAGAGGTAATTATTCGAGACAATTCCGGAAACGGGAGAGAGTGAAAGTTATTTTACGTTTGAGGAAAGTGGTCGGCCATCTATGTGAGACACGCAAGTCTTGGTGTCTGCGTGCCGTATTGTTATTATTATTATCATTATTATTATCATTATAATTAGTAGTAGTAGTAGTATGTTTAATGTTATATTGCTATTATAATCGTTCTTATGATTACTATAGTTATCATTATAATGATAATAATGATAACAACAACAACAACGATGATAATAACAACAATAACAACAATGATGATGATGATGGTAATGATAACAACATTAATACTGTTAATAATAACAACAACAACATTAATAATAATAATAATAATAATAATAATAATAATAATAATAAAAACAATCATAAAAATGATAATAATAATAATAATGATAATATTAATAATATTAATAGTAAAAATGAAAACAAATATATATCAGCATTATAGTGGCCATAATAACAGACCATAATGATGATAATAGAAATGATAATAATGCTGCTTCTGCAATTGATGATGATGATGATGATGATGATGATGATGATGATGGTGATGATGATGATGATGATGATGATGATGATAATAATATTAATAATAATAATGATAATAATAATTATTATAATAATAACAATAATAATAATAATATCAAATATATATAATAATAGTTATGTTGCCATTACCATTATCATTATTATCATTACCATCATTATTACCTCTATTGCCATTGTTATTAGCTTTATTATCATCATCACTTCCCACCGCCTATTGCTACTACCGTAACCCTTACTATTATCGTTTTATTATTATTATTATTATTATTATCATCATTATTGCCTTTCTCATTATTGTTGTTGTTATATTATTATTATCAGTATCATTGCTATAATTAGTAATATTGTTGTTGTTATAATAATAGCTAATACTATTGCTATAATAATAATATTCATTTTTGCTGTAATAATAATTATCATTATTGCTATTATTACTGTTATTACTATCATTATCATCATCATTGTTCATCCTCCTCCTATTATCATTACTACAACGATTTACACTATACCATAACATCATCACTATAACTATTATCATCACCATCACTGTTACCAATATTACCTATCTATCTTCATGACGTCACGGTG
>NC_061844.1:14185080-14187580 GCF_019202785.1 Penaeus chinensis
GGAATCAGATGCCCAAACTTTTGTATCTGCCCTAGAGTTGAATATTGATGTTAACTGTATCCAGGAGCATCGTCTTGTCAACCCTGATATCAAACTAAAATATCATGATATTGGTATGGATTGGACTTTTATATCAGTATGGAAAAAAAAAACTCACCTGGTTCAACTAATGGTGGAGTAAGTATACTACTTAGTCCACACGTTGTTAGGGCTCTTAGTGACGCCAAAGAAATAGAGCCCAGGTTTCTTATTGTCCTTTTCAATAGTAACCCAGCTACTGACATTTCTTGTTGGCTTTTTCAATAGTAACTCAACTATTACCCTTATTTCGTGTTACTCTCCCACCAACACCAATGATCTGGAGGATGTAGAGACATTCTACAGTCTCATTTTTCTTGCCAGACTAGTCCCTAAACTTTTTTTTTTTTTTTTTTTTTCATTATAGCTAGGGATATAAACGCTCAGATAAGAAATAGTGATTCTCACAAGTTTGTCTTTTACTAATATGTTAACAGAAATGGACTTATTCTTGAGGATTTTATCCAAGAGAACGATCTAAAAGTGGACTTTTACAAATGCAAACATTAAAAGCCCCATTAGACCACATTATGGTGAAAAGGAAGTGGAAAACTAGTGCACTAAATTGTCAAGCGTACAATACGTTCGGAGATGTATCATTTGACCATAGAATATCAGCCAAACTTCGTCTCAGCCTACGAGCTTTCCTCTTTATAACTGGTCTCTCCTGAATTCGGAGGCTGAAGCACTAAAAAAAAAAAAAAAAAAAAAAAAAAAAAAAAAAAAAAAAAAAAAAAAAAAAAAAAAAAAAAAAACGGAAAGTAAAAGTCACCTAAAGTAGAGGGAAAACAAAAATATATAAATGAAATCGCCAACAACACCTCAGAAAATAATATGCTATTATTCAGTCAGTCACTTGATGCTGACGAACAAACTCACCCATAAGAAAGTCCAATAAATATATACATATATATATATATGTGTGTGTGTGTGTGTGTGCGTGTGTGTGTTCATCTTGTGCCATCACCGAGGTTGCGTTTGGCGAACTACTTGTTTCTGTGTGAGAGCATGCACACACATGCACACGCGCGCGATGTGCGTGCGTATGAATGCACACATATGCGCACGCGCACGGATTTACATATATTGGGTGAATCTACGATAGTGGGTTTAATACCATCAACAATGATTACCTAATCAACTGCTCCCCTGGGGAATGATCATGGCTCAGCCACCCCATCCCACAGACAACTATATGACGTCGAAACAATGAACCTTAGCCTATGAGGTAAAATGTATATATATAAATGTATATATTTTTATATATATACACATATATGTGCGTGTGTGTATACGTATATATATGTATATATATTATATATATATATATATTTATATTTATATATATTTATTTACTTATATATATATGTGTGTGTGTGTTTATGATATGCATATGTATGTTTATATACATACATATATGTATATATGTACATGTATATGCTTATATATATATATATATATATATATATATATATATATACACGTATGTCTATATATGTTTATTTATATACAATATGTATGTTTCTATATTTACATGTATAGATTATACGTATACAGTACATATGTGTGAGTATACATACATACGTATAAAATATGCATATACGTAACACACACATGTGTGTGTGTGTGTGTGTGTATGATATATATATATACATACATACATATACAGACACACACACAGACAGTACATATATATGGATATGTGTGCGTGCGTGTAAACAAATATGCATACATACATGCGTACATATGTCTGTGCGTATATATAATGCATATATACATATAATCACCTCTCTCTCTCTCTCTCTATATATATATATATATATATATGTATATATATATGTATATGTATATATATATATATATATATATATATAGTGTATGTGTGTGTGTGTGTGTGTGTGTGTGTGTGTGTGTGTGTGTGTGTGTGTGTGTGTGTGTGTGTGTGTGTGTGTGTGTGCGAGTGTCTTTCTAACGACGGCGGGCGTGTCCTTGAAGCCTTTGTCACCAACAGGCTGTTCCATCACGCGAAGTCAGGGCTGCAGTTAATGTCTGACCCATTTGGACACACACACAAACCATATACAAACACAGGTGTATATATATAAGTATCGGGAGTGTATTCATGCATTTGGACAGCTACGTGAACATAGAAACATGTATTGATATACTAATGCTTAAACCTTGTTGTACATTGTATATACGCATCACCCAATAGTAAGTATATTCCATACAAACTTTGCTATTCACTTCCCAATCACCATTATAAATACAACACACTCACTCCCATTGCTATAATTTCAACCGTAACATACCACTCCCACTACAATCACCCTCTACCACACCTACCACGACGTCACCATATCAGCATTTTTTTCTTCTTCAAAAGTATGTGCAAATATTTCGTTTCCTTACGTCAGAGAGA